>NW_027137830.1:2469813-2475526 GCF_000149305.1 Rhizopus delemar RA 99-880
TAATAACCAGTCAATTAACTTTGATCTAATTATTTTTGGGGTTGACAATTCATTAGACTCGCTAGGATGACAAATACTGATCTTATTGTTCTAAATTTGGAAAAGTGTGGAATTGTTCAATCATAGTTTAATCTTTGTGTATCGTTATTATTTTAATACAACTGATATCTTATAGAAAATAACTATGTTTACAACACATACAATATGACAGGCCTGTACAAACTTTGCCCAATTTTCCTTATGACGGACTGGAAGACGAGACTTGAGCAAAAGAGGAGAAAGAGCAAGACACCAGGTTCTCCATTCATCGACCTTTAAGTCAGAAAAATTGTTGGCAATTTTCTGATTGATTGGCGTGTACTGTGCTGGCAATATAATATCGTTTGCTTCCTTTTGCATTTCTTTCAAGTCAACATCAGTCAGGTATAATTCATGGGTAAGGTCACAAATGGTTGTACGCCATATTTTAACCATTTTCTTTGCTGTTTATGATATTTGGTACTTATAATGTAAAAACAGTAAGAAGTCAATAGCTAACAACTACTATTTATTAAGTAAGAAAAAGGAGAGGAACTAATAATTTAGAATGAACCCTGGATTATATCGTCTGACTATTAATTGTATAGTCTGACGTAGGCTGGACTGAGATCAATAATAAAATAATAAATAAAGACATCATTAATGACCAAACACGACATCATCCCCTACCAGTTGGTATCAACGTTTGGAAGTTGAATAGGAAGTGTTTGAACAGTTATAAATTTTTGTGTGACCTAATTTCTCTTTATGCGCTTGCTGTGCCTAAGATTACTATTTGCAGTCACAGCATTTTTTACAGAGCTTTCATGATGATCTGTTTTTCGATCAAAGCCTTCTTGACTTTGTTGTAGTCTTCGTTTGGGATATCTGGATAAAGCATTGCCATTACGTTTGGGTTGAGCTTTCTTTTTTTCTTTTGTATTATGAGATTGTCTATTGTGCGACATAGTTCCAGACTTTGACTGTTCATTCATAATTGTCGTAGTCAATAATTTACTAGGGGCGTAGTCTGAGGGCAATTTTTGCTTTTTGTTCTTTTCAGCCTCATTATTTTTCTTTTTTACTACTTCACCATTTTGATTTATGGATTTACCCAGCTTGCGCCAATAAATGTTAATTGACTCGGGATCAGTGAATGCCTCAGCAGTTAACCAGCTGTCATCGTCTTTGCTATAGTTTTTCCAGCGTACGAGGTATTCTCTATTTCCAGGTTCGCCTCTATGATTGATGATTGCCTCAATTTCGTACAATTCATCTTTTGGAATGATTTCATCCTGTGAAATAAGCTTTAATTCTTCTGGAGAATAATTTCGAGACATGAGCGTTTCGTCAACATCACGAAGTATATAAGCACCACCTTGTACTTGGCGTACAACACGATATGGACCTTTGTAAACCGGGGAGAGGCTATTGTACTGCTCTCTGTCACGCACCATTACGTAACTTCCTTCCGGGAATGTGGACTGACGATTTTTGCTGTCAGCTTTTTCCTTTTGCCTTTTGGTGTAAAGGTCGGTCCTATCCTGTATAGCAGGGAAGACAACTTGCGACATATAGTCGATTCTTTTCAGCAACTCATCGTGCGGCATGTACTCCTTCTTTTTTAATTCACCAGCATCATCCCTGTATTCAATGAAGTCATTTATGTTGCGAGCAAACATCAATGAAAAAGGTGTGGTCTGCAAGCGTGTGGAGATCTTATTGTTGATCATGAGCTGCACAGATGGAATGTAATGATGCCAATCTTCGGTGGCACCTTCAAGGAACTTTGCTAATATCTTTTTAGCAGATTGAACGTAACGTTCAGCAGCTCCATTTGCTGAGGGATGGTAAGGAGTAGTGTATCTTTTGTCGATACCCATTGCATTGAACAGATTCTCTAAAATTTCATTTTTGAATTCAGAGCCGTTATCGCTACATACAAAGTGTCTAGGATAGCCAAGTAAGGAAAATGTATCAACCATGGCACCTGCGACGGTTTTTGCCTTTTTGTCTACTAGGGGTTTCAATACGCAGAATCTGGTGCAAATGTCGACTAGAATCAACACGTATGTATACATGTTGCTACTGGATTGAAAAGGCCCAATTAAATCAAAAGCATAGGCATCCCCAGGAACATAAGCGTAGACAGGTCGATGAGGATTATAACCCTTTTTAGCAATATTGTACTTTTGACAGGTATTGCACTTGCTTACATAGTTTACTGCATCGGCTAATAAATTTGGCCAATGTAGGTTTTGGTTGTGGATTGATTTTACAATATGATCAGCTCCAAAATGTCCGAATTTATGGACTCCATCAAGAATCTCTTGTCGATCCTCATATGGTGGAGTGATATAATCCTTGTCACTGAATTTGGTAGGACTTTGGACATAGAACACTTTTCGGTTCTCTTTTTTCATTTTTAATTCATGTTCCTTTTTTAGATTTGGTTTGTAAGCAAGATTTTGGTGTTTTACTGTGCTGCTATTAGAATCACTCCCTGCCAGTTCTTTTTCAGGAGGAAAAAGACGTGAAAGAGCATCAGGTAAAACATTTTGTACACCGGGTATATGGGCGATGTCAAAATCATAGGACAATAATGTGTCCATCCAACCCACCATCATGGGGTTGAGTTCATCGGACGTGAACAAGTATGTGAGTGCTCGATGATCAGAATATAAGGTAAAGTGATGACCATATAAAAATTTGTGAAACTTTTTCAAAGCAAACACAATAGCGAGGAGTTCACGTCGAGTGACAGAATAATTTCGTTCAGATTGGGATAAAGAGCGTGCCATGAAGCCGAGGTATTTGATGGTGGTAACAGTGAGTCCATCCGACTGTTTTTCGTCAAATTTCTGGAACAGAACTGCACCAACACCAGTGTTAGATGCATCAGTGGCAACGTAAAGAGACTTGGTAGGATCGTATGGACTCAAAACAACGTTGGAACATAATATGTCTTTGATGCTTTGAAAGTGAACTTGCAGTTCGCGTGTCCAATTGATATCATCTATGAACGCAACATTTCGTAACGCATCTAGAGGAGCGGTGAGTGTGGCAGCACAAGGGATGTGTGCACGAAAGTAATTGACAGTGCCCAGCCATTGCATCATTTCTCTGCCGGTCTTGGGACGGGGCCAGTCAGCAATATTGGTCAATTTACGTGGATCCAAGCTTTTCCCTTTTTCAGAAATGCAGAAACCCAACAGATGAACACTTCTTTTGCCAAAGTGACATTTCTGAGGATTGAGGATCATGTTATGTTGAGTGAGTCTATCAATGACTGCACTGACAGCTTGATAATGCTTCTCCATGGAATCACCTGTAGTGCCAATCACAATATCATCCACGTATACATGAACATTGGATAGATCACTGAGGATGAGGTTCATGATGCGCATGAAATGGCTAGAGACATGTTTTAATCCAAATGGTGCTGAACGAAACATGTATTGTTTGTTTCTGTGAGTAAAAGTGGTTTTGACCTGATCTGATTTACGAATGGGTAATCGATGGAATGCACTTTTGAGATCGAGTGAGGTGAAAATTGTAGAACCCGCAAGATCATGAAAAATGTCGTCAATCAACGGCAATGGATAGTTATCAGATTCCAATAGAGCATTGATTTTACGAGGATCAATACATGGTCTGTAATCAGTGGGATTACCATTCGCATCCTTTTTTGGAGCAAATGTGATTGGACTGTTCCATGGTGAGGGTGGTGCACGTACAATGACACCGTTCTCGAGCCATGTTTTTACAGCCTCATCAAAGATTGGCATCATCTTATTTGCAATAGGATACTGCCGGACATGTGCATGTTTTCCATGAGAGGTGTCTAACTTCACTACTGCTTCTGGTAGATTACATAAGGAATGAACATCAATCTGCTGATTTTTATCAATGTGAGATTGCAGTGCTTTTAGTAAAGCTTCATGTTCATCTGGTGTGCCAGCATTGGAAACATTTGGAATGTATTCTGAGTCTTCAATAGAATCATCAAATTTGACTTTGTTATCATCCCAATTAGTGGCAACACCAACAAGGTGAATTCCTAAACTTGGTAAAATATCCCTTCCGAAAATAGCGTCTACTTTATCATGCATATTTAACACCTCAAATTCATGAGCTACAGTTTGCCCTTTGTATCCGACATTTAATTTATCGGTCACACCCAATCGTTTAACAGTTTTTTCTTTATCTGCTAACAGTAATGAACCATGAACTGGAATAATACGCAGTTTCAATTTACTAACAACATTTTTGCTTATGAAAGAAACATCTGCGCCTGTGTCGACGAGAGCTATTAATCTATGATTGTTCAATAAGAAAGGAGTGTGTAATGAGTAAGGGCTTTGAAGCATAGTAGGATGTGTCTTCTCTTTTGTTTTTAAACTATAGCAACGAATATTACCTTGCTTGTGCTTCTTTTTCTCCCGAATTTGTTTTAACGCTTTTTGAAACGGACTGATGATTTCATCATCATTTAAGAGGTCATTCATAACCTCATCCGCAGGATGTGTTTGCATGATCTCTGGTTCAGTAGCGGTCTGTTTCTCAACCTTCTCAATATTATGAACCGTTATACGTGAATCATTTGCATTATGAATTTTCTCTTCAAATGATCTACGCCTTTGGGAAAAATTACCAGTGTAGTTTTTGGGTGCATCTTTGCGTGCTCTAAAACCCGTATCTTTATTCAAGTAATGGTCACGACGTTTTTCCATTTCTCGACATTTGTCGAGGTGACCTGGGGTATATTTCTCCCCACAATAGCGACATTTAGGCGTGCTGTGTGCCGGCCTTTTATGGAAATTCCTTTCCCTATTCTTGTTTTCGGGAAAGTACCTCTGCTCGTCGCCATGAAACTTTCTTTTCGTTTCTATTTGCCTTGGTGCCTTCTTGTCGGCAGGCTTGAACTGAGATCGTTCCTGATTTTTCAAACCAGGGAAGATCTTCTTGCATTCTTCTATGAAATGCATCTTGTTGTTTTCTATGATTGTTTGGATTTTCGACAACGTATCATCTTCCAAGATGAAATCAGCATTCTTCTTGGCGCGTATTTCAGCCAGTCTTCTTTCCAAACAATCCTTGACAGGTGGAAGCAATGTGCCCAGGAAGTGCATCACTGCCAGCGGACTGTCCGCAAACTTGGCTTTGGTCAAAAGATCTATGTATCTGTCCACATACATGTTCAAGTACTCGCCGTTGGGCTGCTTGATTCTCATCAGCTTTTGACGATACTGCAAGTAGGTGAAGGACTCACCAAACTTGCCTATGAGAGCGGTCTTGGCACCTTCCCAATTATTGTTCTTAAAATCAGCGACAGTCAGCTTATGTTGGAGCCAATTGATGCTCCTATCATCCTGGCCATTTTCAATGGACAACTGGAGCTATCCTAGCCAGTTCTTGTCAATGTTGACACCATAATGTTTCACGATGGCCTCAAACTTCCTGATGAAGTCCTTTACTGTCTTAAAGGCATTGTCATTCTTCACATCATCAGGACTGACCTTGCTGGAAGAGTAATACTTAGGATTGTAAGCAGCACTGACCAACAGGCGAAAGGGAGGTATGACCTTGATGGGGACAGTAGGCTCAGACTCACGAGTATTGTTGGTATTGTTCCCAACCTCATTTATCTTTTGGCTAATTTCATTAGCGCTAACCTCAAGCTTGGTAATATGCT
>NW_027137830.1:2475626-2480801 GCF_000149305.1 Rhizopus delemar RA 99-880
GTCTGTTGAGAATCAAAAAGTACTTAAGCTGTTGCAAGAGTATGTCAATAGCCATTATGCGTACAAGCATACCAATGGCCGCGATTTGCGGAAATACCTTGAAAGGCAGTATTATACCAAGAAAGCTGGTATGGCTGGAGAGGAGGTTGGTGTTGTCGACGAGTTCGTAAAGAAAAGAAAGGCTGCTAAAACGACTCGAAAAAACAACGTAAGGACAATAAAGGCTATTGCTATTTTATAATTGATTTTTTTTTTTAGAAAGTCAAAACACGGAAAGCAATGTATGAGCAGCACAAGGATCAAGGCGTTTACAACAACTATCCGAACTGCGAGTACTTGCTTCAACAGCAATGCATGTCTGAAGAAGAAGACATGCACAGTAGCGATACAATGGACAAGGTGGAAGAAGCTCTTCTGGAGCGAAATTCAGACAGAACAACTCCTTTTACCGAAAAGGAACGCATGTCTGTCTTGTGTAAGAAAACCGTCGATTATTTTGAAGTTCGAGTACCAACGTACAGATCACCTGCTGTAAGTTTAATTAGTATCTTTTAAGCGCAATCGGCTAATTATTTAATATTTAGTGTACCGAATTCTTTAAGCTTTTGGATGATCAGATAGCAAGTGAGAAAGCAAAGAGGCAAAGGACTGGAACAAGCAACATTCAGTCTCTTCCTCGCATTCGAAGAAAATGTTCGCTGCCTGTTCCTGACTTCGTCAGAAAAGAAAATATAACTGAAGAGAGTATCGCTTGGGCCTTTGGTTCTGAAATGCAGTTGGATGAAGACGACTTCCAGCTTTAAAAAAAATTATAAAATGAACAAAAAAAAATAAAAAGAAATGCGGTGTTTGGATTTTTAAATTTTAAATTTTTTTTTTACTTTTACTTTTTTTATTTTACTTTATTTTTTTTTACTTTTTACAAACCAATGGTTTTTCTTGGGAGGGGTAAAAAGACAACATGATTATCAGGATAACCTTGCTTCATAGCAACACAAGTAAAGATACGCGATACTGGAAGAATACAGTCTGAACCACCTGGTCGAAAAGAGTTGTGGTAGTACGCGGCACCAAGACATTCAAATCCTTGAAAAGGATGAAGAGGAGCATTATACCAACGTACAAAAGCAAAGAGGTGTTCATCAAAAGCATTTGGGGCAAAGACCCGACCATTTGGAATTATAGTTTTCTTCATTTGAAGCTGATGGCTAAAATAATACTGAACTTCACCAATTCGCATCTCAGCCTCTTTTCCAGGAATAGTAGGATTACAAGCGACTTCAATATAGCAACCACGAGTAGTACGCGATGCTTTTGATCGATACGTTTGCCCAAGAATTTCGATTTCAGCGAAAACAGAAATATCGGGAAGTACCATTGTAGACAAGTCATCGTGGTCTTCTGGAATAAGCGCACTTGCGAATGTTCGATCAGTATATACAAGTCTGTAAAAGGCAAGAAGGTAACCATAATGGGCTTGAGTCAATCTATTAACACTAACTTTGTGTCTAGCAGAAGCTTGTGTATCAGGAGGTAGAATTTCAGCACCAGTGAAGGTATCATTCAAACGTAGAGCAGCACTGACAAATAAGCTGAAATCAAAGCTGGTTGAAACAGATGAAGCAACAAGGGAATCAGAAGGTGTTGGTGACAAATAGACAAAGGAAGACATCATCACTGGATTTTGTTTAATTCCTTGTGGTAGGTTACGGATGTAGTCACCATAGTGTACAACAGAAAGGAACTTCTTCATGTATGTAACTTCGAATGCTGTTTTGTAGTTTACCGTCATCTTCTTAATGTCACCATTAAGTCTTTCAAAGCCATACAACCAAAATGCATAGATTGGACCAAAGTCTTGAATGGAGTCCTTCAAATGTAGATGAAAATGCATATTTGGAGTAACCATTTCTGGACCATACAATTCAGCAACACCAAGGACAAACTCATGGAATAGCTTGTGTGCTATTGTGGCTTCATTTTGGGTAATGCATGGACGACATACGATATGACAGGCCTGTACAAACTTTGCCCAGTTTTCTTTATGACGGACTGGAAGACGAGACTTGAGCAAAAGAGGAGAAAGAGCAAGACACCAGGTTCTCCATTCATCAGCCTTTAAGTCAGAGAAATCGCTGGCAATTTTCTGATTGATTGGCGTGTATTGTGCTGGCAATATAATATCATTTGCTTCTTTTTGCATTTCTTTCAAGTCAGCATCAGTCAGGTATAATTCATGGGTAAGGTCACAAATAGTTGTACGCCATATTTTAACCATTTTCTTTGCTGTTCCAAGGAAAAGACCATGCATAGGATCAATGGCAGTACAACGAACAAGATCAAGATATTCCAAATCATGTAAGGCAGAGAACCGAGTACCAAACTTCTGTTCGAAGTCGGCTCTTTTTCTCTTGGTGGTTGCTTCTTTCCAATTTTTTGCATGATAACGGTTTTCAATATTGGTACGAAGTGACCAAGCATCAATATCTTCAAGACCAAAAGAAAAATCACGTTGAAGATGAGTATTATAACGAGCAGGAAATGCTGTTGAGCACTTGTTACAAGGTACAGTGGCATTGAATGAAGTAAACCCACTAACCTTTCGGCTAGCAGGAATATCGCAAGCAATCAAGAACAGAGCAGCACGAACTGGGACAGGCACGTTAGGAGATTCAGCCATACAGGTAAAGAAGTCATCGTAGTAAAGTTCCTTCAGATCATTTACCAAAACTTGTAAATAGTTGTTGATTTGTGTGTCCTTGGGTTCTTTGGGACCAGGAATAACACAAACCAAGATGATATTTTCTTTTTTATATCGGATGGATCTTGGAAGATTATTTATCGTCAAGTAGACAGCACCAACAGAATACACGGTTCTTTTTGAAGATTGAAACCAATCGACATTCAAAGTGAATAGGAGGGATCTAGCTTGACTGGTAAATACATTACCATCTCTATCTTTGAATTCATTCCAAAGTTGACCATCATAGATATCATACATAGTGTTGTTATGACGAGTACGATAGCGCCATGCTTCAATTGCTGATTCAAATCCTGGTCGTGAAAACATCACGGTTAAAGCATACTTGATGGAATTGAATGCAGAGACCTTGTTGGCGTACATTTTGCTTGCACCAATTGTAACAGGCTTGAAGAGTGAAGCATTACAGGTGATACGAAATTCAGAAAAGGTGCACTTCGAATCACAGTGTACTTCTTCAGGCTGGTACAAGGTATGGCATTCGGGACAGACAACAAGGCGGAACATGCCCTTGTAAGTATAATCAATTCCAACAGCGTTACGCATGTTATCCAATTTTGCGGGAAAAATTGGTTGATGGTTTAAGAGAAGAGCAAGATCATTGGCAAATTTCATTACTATTTCAGCAGCATATTCTGATATGAAAAATAACTGGAAATAGGTCAAGAAGACAGCAATAAAAGCAACAACATCATTTTGGAATCCCTTGATTTCAACTAAAAAATTAATAATGTAAGTAATCTATTCTTTATAATAGTAATCTACTTTTAGGAAATAATTACCTTGAGGCATATCAAATTCAACAATATCCATACTATCAGATACATTCACTTCATCATTTTCCATCACTTCCCAATTTGAAACGTCTTCTGCACCATCATCATCAGAATCGCTTTTATTTGCTTCAATCATCTCATTATTGGCATCAATTTCTTGGACCTTTTCTGATTCATCTATGCATATTTAACGCGTCAGTAAAAATATTATCTAAATGTAAGTGAACTACCTTTAGCAGCTTCCTTTTTTTTATGGCGAGCAAGGGTCCATCGAGCAACCAATTGGTACTTGCCAATTTTCCCTTCAGAACATTGGCTACAGTAGCATTTAAATTTGTATTGGGTTGAAGAATTCATTGCAAATATAATAAAAGATTATTTTATAAGCTTGATCCATTATTTTACGCGTTTATATATGATTTCAAAAACAATAGCCAAGGAGAATTGATATTCAGTTGAAAATCTAAAAATCAAGCAAAGCATTATGATTGGTGTAGCCAAAATACTTACATCATACCAACAATCGCTGGATAGTAGATTTGGTTGCAGATAAAGTAAGTTTGCCGTTTATATTGTGGGCTTTGAATCTTTTTTTAGATTTCTGTGTGATGCTTTTCACCTTCGCCATATTTGGTCCACTTTTATTTTTTAATGAAAAAAAAATTTCAAAGTACTTTTTTTTAACCCAAATTTAAAACGCTGCGTTTTTCATTCAAGTTAAAACAGTACAATGAATAGAAATTCCTTTTGTAATGTCAATGCTGGGAATGTAATTTTTTTTTTTTTTTTTTTTTTTACAATTTCAACATCTCAACATTACAACTTTTTTTTTCTTTCTCTGAAGTACTCTGTTTTTTAATTTTTTCCATAGAAATCTCAAGACATGTAGCATAACAGACATTCATTCCATTACCACTTTTTTTTTTTACTCTCAAAAAATAAAAATGATTATCAAAAATACTTTGTCTTTTTTTATTTCATAACCTTATTATTTAAAACATATCTTTTCCAGGTTTAATACAAATTTAACTTCTTTAGAGCCAAAAGAGTCTTTTTTCTTTATTTATTTTATTTAATCGTTTAGATTTTCTACTTTATTCATATTCTTTTTTATTTTAACTTGTAGACAAATGCTTTCATGCTTATTATTATAACAATATTGTGCACTTCTATAAGAGTTTGATCTTTCTTCTTCATATGTATCCCTTTTCTCTCTTTTTTTTTTTTTTTTTTTTTTTTTTTTTTTTTGCTCACTTGTCACTAAAATTAATCGCCTTTTTTATTTAATAAAGTCTTTTTTTGGTAAAATACGACATGAGAGCTGAAAAATGCTTAAAAAGAGAACGCCACGACTCAATCACTTGAATTTCCGAGCTTATACGCCAATAGAAATGCTTTTTGGGTCTTTGTTGAATTTAAGAAACCTTGCACTGAAGTTGAAAAAGGATGGTCTTCCCAATTTGTAATCTTGTATGGCATCATGTAGCACAAAAGAAAAATGTTTATTTTTTTTAAAAAATACAATGTCTTTTTATTCAACAAACGTATTATATACTTTTGTTTATTTTTATAGATTTAAAATCTATTTTTTTCAAGCTTTCTTCTGATACAAAAATCAGGCTTCTAACATGAAATCCA
>NW_027137830.1:2480901-2490082 GCF_000149305.1 Rhizopus delemar RA 99-880
CTACCTACTTTTAGAGTTAACCAATTGGCTAGTCTTTTTAAGATGCCAAACACTGATCATATCACTCTATACTTGGAAACACGTAGCTTTGTCAATCCTAGCTTAATCTTTGACTACTGTTCTTCATTATAAGATAGAGTAAGATGGCTGGTATTGACGTATAACTTAGTATACTCCCTTTACAGCACCAACGTCAAAACTATGTTTACTACTCTACAGATATGACTTTTTTGAAAAAAGCTGTCACGTATATCCTTTAAGTTTACTGAAATGCACACGATGCTCATGTGCAATATCATATAGCTTCGACTGTCTAGTAGTGCAGCTTTTATGTTGAATTGTTTATCCATTGATATAGATTTTGACATATCGAAAAAGAACAAAATGAAAAATTAAACAATCAAAAAGGAAAAGGACTTCTGAAGTTGCACTGGCTTGTATATGTAACGGAAGATGCTCACAGTCTTAGTCAAGTATATTATGTTGCCTTCCATGATATCCTTTGTGGGTTTAAATGTAAGCGCATAGTCGCCAGTCATAATTTATGCAAGTCAAGGCCAAATTTTTAAATTTGCATCCTTGTTCCCTCCTCAGTTCTCAGAGTTAACACATGAATCTTTACTATAGCGGGATATGCAACCGTAGAGATATGTCGCGAAAGTCTCAAATCGACAGGTGATATGTGTTATAGGTAGACATAATAAAATAATAAATTATGCTATAAACCAAACATCTCCAACACTAGCATAGTTGAATCATAAAGATCTGACGATGAATTATATCATAAAGAGTAATGAATGTCTTGCATATATAATACCAACTTGTTATAGTAATGAGTCGTTGCATAATCTCTTTTATGATCCAATGTATTAAGTTGCATTGAGACTATGTATGTCAGAATAGAATATTGTTTTTCTTGCATAGTAACTTTATTGATCTAAACGAATGATTGAGAAATAATCCTATCGATAATCCGATTGGTGCCTTAATAGCTCCTGTTGTCTCCATTATTAGGTTTCAGTTTTTCTGTACTTATTTAGTAACCGAGTTTACTCAAACCCAATAACCATTCAGGAACAAAATACAAGTGCCGTCTTAAACAACGATTCCATGGATGACTATTTATAAATGCAACACTAGTAGCTTAGAACAACGATTTATAATATAATTATACAAGATAAGATTCCATGGAACAAGATATGATGACAATGCCCCAATCCAGAATGAAACATCAAGAAAGAACCAATTGATTTAACTCAATCGTCCCCATGAATTATTATTCAAAAGAATATAAATATTCCACCTAAATCCTGATTGAAAAAAGGACAACTTTAACTTGGATATAATCAAGAATAAAAAGTATCTCAAAGTAATTATCGTTTTGGTGCTTTTTTATTTCTTTTTATCTTCGTCTATTACAATATGGACTTTTTGATACAGTGCAAAATGTACTTACTAGAAAAAAAGTTGCTCATATTCTTTCACCTACTATTGACAGCGTTGTATAGACACAACCGCGATTACAACAGCTTCTCCCAGACCAGAAACGTATTACAATGTCAAAAGTTAGATACTTACAATCTTACATAACGTGGGATAGCACAGTTCACTATATTTTTGATACAATTGGTCGCTTTATAATAGTTCATTTTTGTCTTTTCCAATTCATGAGAGCACATTATAATTAAATGGCATAGTAGAATGCACTTACATCCAACGGCTCTTTAAGCAAATAACAGTTTTAACTACAAACAATAACAACGTTCTTCGCTTAATACACGATGCCAGCTACACAGTGACTAGCAAGATGCTTCGTTAGATCAAAAAATTGCTATAAACCAAAGGGACAATGAAGAATTTAAAAGAAGGAATAATACATATTGATGGATATTTATTGCATACTGAACATAAAAAAATAAAAAAGCATAAAAAGACATAGGATACATAATATACATAAAGGACATTAAATTTCATAAAAGAGTAGACCTTTGCTTACAGTCCAGATTCTGTCCTTTGCAATTTTTGGGATAAACATAAACTTGTCATATATATGGTTGAGCATTGCTTGACGAAGTCTGATGAGGTCTGATTTTAAATGTGGATTGTTTATGCATAGCGTAATATAGCATGCCCGAGCCTGTAACAATTTCCATGGGCTTGATGCGTGTTGAAAAGCAACGGACTCAGGATTTTCTAATACTTGACAATAGCCAGGAAGGAGTAGGTCCTCTATTTGTCTTCTTACATGAGGGGTTTTTGCTAAGGTATAATGACCATCCTTTCAAAGATTTAGCTAAAAAAGTAATCAAATGTTTAAGATGATACCTTCAAAATATCCTTCAGATACTCCTTGTCGCGAAAAAAGTTTGAACCATATGCCATAAGTTTTTGGTAGGATTCTTTATTTTTGCAGTATTTGTCCCATTTTGAGAACTTTGATAGAACTTCATGCATAAGCAAGTTCACAAAAGGCTCTACCAAAGCATCAGTCAAGCCATAGCAGCCTACGTAGAGCACAGCATGGTCCCAATGATAATTCACTTTGTTAACTAGGTCTATGTATTGATCATAAAGACCAAGGTCGAGGTTCAAGTTGTTGACTGCGATATTTTTTTCTAGGAGTATCGGCAATTTATAATGCCACTCAGACAACTCGGCTACGTAGTCATGATCATGCAGTATCTCTTGAATAATACCTTCATGGAATATATCATGGAGATATTGCTTCATAGTAATAGCACATGACCACTGGGAACCATCCTCAGATAATTGAAACAGACCGGGTACAAACAAAGCCATCGACTTGCGGCACCGATGCGATTTTAATTGATCGGAAAATGGCTTCCACCAGCTACGATCAGAAGGCCGGTGAACTAAGGAAGAAAGCATGAATGCAATGAGCGCTACACCTGTTAGCTGTCGTGCTGTATAGCGACAATTTTTCTGGCTATTCATATTCTTTGCTAAGGCAACTAAAGCATCCAGACGCTTTTCGACATAGCACCAAAGAGCTTTGGACTTGTACCAATTTATATGTCCTGGAAGAGAGTTCCTAAACTAATAGCATTGGCATATTTACACATACAATGTTAAAAACATACTTGGCTAGCTCCATAGTTCGATTATAGAGCGTATCCCAGCTACTTGCTTTGAAACGCACTTCAAGCCGTACCCCATATGACTTAGATGTCATCAAAGATAGACAATGCTTCTTCCTGTTCTATATATCATTATAAGCTAAAGCCTGATGTACGTTGTAGAATCTTCACTTACTACGTGCTTCATGAAGCTTTCTGAAGTTTTGAATACTTCGTCTGGCTGGAAGTCTTGTCCATGTCTCTCACCAAATGCTGATATGCGGTAGAATTGTTCCTTTGAATAGGAGTACGCAGCGAACGCTACAGTAAATACAGTTGTGGTTATACCCTAAAATCCTTGGGTTGTCTGCTTAATTTCATAATTTGGGTAGAAACACTAACCGCACCCCATTCATAGCTAAAGGATGTAAAACCGCATTGCACGGTAGAACTAAGGTTGAGTACCACTATGAGTTTCGAACCCTCCTCTCTTAACTAAAACAACCGTAACCTTGCCACTAAGTCAAACAAAAGTCTAACTTAATATTGAACTTTAGAGTATTCAGTACAACGTATAAGGTTGTTTTGGCCAAAACAAATAATTGTTCGAATTCTTTTGGTCACTGCAAATAATTGTTCGAATTGGTTTGTTAAAGCATGTCGCTAGATTGAACATTTCGTGGTTAAGAGATTGTTATGGTTTTGGGCAAAAAAATTAACTCCCGATGTATTGGTCATTTTCGAATGTCGAAGAAAGCTTCAAGTGCGAAAAAAATAAAGAAATTTAACATGTTTTTATTTCATTTGTAGGGTAGATATCCATAAAGTTATCCACGTTTTAAAAAAGCGTCTTTGCTTTTTCAAATGATCTTTTTTTGGTAAGCCTGTTCCCCTCTATTGTTGAAAGACGGACATTTTCTTTTCTTTATTTCTGAGAGTAAAATGCGGAAATCAAAAGCAATTTGCGATTATTTTGCTTAGGAGTATACATATTAGGAAGGTGATTTATGATTTTTAGCGTAGGTTATTATAAACGTGCTATTGAACGTAACAAAATAGTCATGTTTATGAAAAAAAATTGAACTGGTAAAGAAAAAGACTTGGTTAAAAAAAAGACTTCGTAAAAAAAAAGTCTAGCTATAGAAAGTTCATTGTTCAATGAAAACAGTAATCTAGCAACAAATATACTTTATAGAAATGCAAATGTCTTTACATTATAATAAAAGAATACATGTGTGCTTTAAAAAGAATAAAATAATAAAGAAGCTCTGCTAACATTTTGTTACAAGGCAGTTATAATTAACAAATACATACAAATACTTTTTGTTTTTCAAGTAAATAGACCACTTTATTATTTTTTATGGCAAATAATATAAAAGAATATATATCTTTAAGCTTATACTCGTTCATTACTTACTTTATGTTTGCACATGGGTTTAATTTACCATTAGCCATTAGAGATGTGGGGCAATGACAACTTTCTTTACCAAAAAGAACTTTTCAGCAACAAGCAACAGAATAAATTTGATATTATTATAGTTTCATCATGTTGAAAAGAACAACTTTGCCCATGAGGTTCATGTTCGTCATCCGAATGTGTCCCATTAGGAATTCCTAATGTAAGAAAAAAAAAAGAAACCGACATTAGACTTCGTTATTATTTTTGTTGTTATAAACTTACATTTGACCAGCGCTTGAGCTTTCCTTTTTACTTTTTGTGCCTTTGGTGCTTGGTTCATTATATAAAACAAAACTAGAAAGCAAGAAAAAAAGTTATTTTATTGTCTTACTTTGTTTATGCACCGATTTCTTCTGTTTTAATTAACAAAACACCTTTCATGTTACATTAATTTGTAGGGAACTTTATAAACTTTTACGTGAATGCATCAAAACCAGCGTAAGTGACGGATAGTAAGCTTAATATCTTGATAGCAGCTTTTCTGGTAAAGGCTAGTGGAGCTATTCTGAAATTAATTTTTTTAATCTCAGAAAATAAAAAACTGAGCAAGAATTTAAATATCTCCATGTAAATACGTTCGTTCTCTGCAAAACGCATACCAATGAAAAGCTAATTTTTTTCTTCATCTTTTGATGCAAATTTCATAAATGTTGATGGTATGGTCGTGGAGATAAATGCAATTTTGTGAATTTCTCTATGGACCGATGATTTTACTACAAAATAGATAATCAATGTTCGGCGATGTCTTGTAGGCGTATATAACAGGCGAAGCTACATTTAAAGTGTTCTAAGCAATAAAGTTATGGGTTTCGAAGCCAGCATGAATGATTAAGAATAAATCCAACACTTGATCACTGCTTTTCCACTGAGAACTAGCAGAGTTGCTCTGTTGTGAAAGCAATTTAAACTCAGAAAGTAGAAATCTGAGCAAAACTTTAAATATCTTTGCGAAATTTTTTTTCTTTTTTGCAAAAAGCATACTGCCAAAAAGCTAATTTTTTTCTCTATCGTTTGGTGTAAGCTTTATGCATTTCACATGCATAGACGTAGAGATAAATGCAATTTTGTGAATTTCTCTATGGACCGATGATTTTACTAAAAAATAAATAATCAATATCCGGTAATGTCTTGTTGATTCATATAAGGGGCTAAGCTACATTTAAAGCTTTTCAGAGCTTAAATTTATGAGCTTGACAAAGATGCCGTTGAAAAAAAATGTTTCCTTTGCATTAAATTTAAGGATTAATTGCAGTTTCACCTTTTTTCTCATAAAAAGGAAGACAGGCAGGATGCGGTCTAGGCGGTATTTTATTGGGAGTGGGACATGGAAATTCCAAGTATTCTATGTTGTTATATACCCAAATACATCACTATGCTTTAGCTTAGGTAGCTTTAATAGTATCAATTAGCTACATAGCCAGAATTTATGTTAGTTTAGAAGATAGGGATCTGTATTCCTTACTATAAAAAGATTGAAGGTGCAATGATCAAGCCCCTGAAGCAGAGCACAATGTAATGTCCTTTAGTAAATTCATTTTACATTGAGGATTTCCTGATAAGATTTAGAAAACGACAATTTTTTGTATGAAGGGTTTTGTTTGGCCTTCTTGGCTAGGGATAGATGTGTACTTGTCTAAGTATATGCATATTTGTGCATTATAAACTGCATAAGGCTACGTGAACTTAAAAGCTAAGAGAAAATAATTGCTATAGTACTAAATACTGTATGTATAAGCTTACTGAAAGCACTCGAGTTTGCATATATTGAATTGTTAGAACCTGATCAGTAGTTCAATTAAAGGCTTAAAAAATATTATCCAAAGATTAGGTAATATAGGGAGTATAAAGTATACATGTTAGTTATTATCTTCATGCCATACCATGGAACAATGATGGGTACATGCCTTTACCACCAAAAAATGTCGTACGTAAAGGAACATGAACAGAACATTGATCCTAAGAGATGAATATTTTTATCAAAGATCGATTTTAAGGTTATGACGAGTAATCTGGACTGATTATAAAGTTAAGGCGATAAGAGTTAGCTATGACTGAAGCATTTTAGGCATAAATAAAAAACAGTATAGGCTGATTTTAAGAGTAAGCTGCTGTTGTCAAAATTAGTTATAGACTAGGAAGACCTATCATCATCTAAACTTATTTGTAAACCTACAATCCAAAGCAATAGCACTGTGTCTTCATGATATGCCAAAAGACAGTAGAAATGAGCAAGATGAATTGGTATAAAAACAAGTTGGGCTCGGTGTTAAATCCTATCTACTCAAACTTAACATATTGGAGTGGTTACAAATTTCTACCTACTGTGGAAATTTACTACTCACAGTTGCTTACCTTTAGTGTCATTGTCTACAGGAAGTGATAATTTTTATATAGGAGAAAATAGAGCACGTTTTTAATGTAAAAGTAGCTGTCCATTTTTTAATCCGTAAATGACATAAAAAGGTTAAGTAAAAAGTAATAGCAGCCATATAAGATATTAGCCATTCTTTATTTCAGAACTCTTTATGTTGCGAAAGTACCCCAATTTGTAAATAAAAAAGTGGCATCTGTTTGTATTCCTTGCGAGCAGCAATATCAAAAGTATAGAATCGGCAACAAAAGGATGATGATGAGTAAATGATTAAGTTAAAGCTTGTCAATGATCTAATAAATGCATCCGAAGTTGAACAACAGAAATAATAGCCAGTCAACTGTCTTTCGTCTACTTACTTTTGGGGTTGACAGTTGCTTAGACTATCTAGGATGATAAATGCTGATCCTATCATTCTAAATTTTGGAGTACGTAGCTTTGTCAGTCCTAGTTTAATCTTTTGTGCACTGTTCTGCATTCTAATATACAGTAAAAGTTTTAGTATTGACTTGTAGCATAGTATAATCTTTTGCAGCAACAGAGTCAAAAGTATGTTTACTATTTTACAGATATGACTTTGAAAAAAGCTATCTAGTATATCGTTTAAGTTTACTGAAATGCACACGATGATGATGCGAAATATCATTTAGCCTCGGTTGTCAAATAGTGCGGCCTCTATTCTGAATTGGTTATTTATCGATATAGATTTAGGCATATCAATTAAGAAGAGCATGAAAAGTTGAACTAACAAAAGCGGCCAAGGACTTTGAAGCTGTATTTGCGTACATATGTAACGAACAATGATCACAGTCTTGGTCAAGTACTTTATGTGGTCTTTCATGTTCCTTTTTGCTAATTTAATTGCAAGCCTATAGTCACCAGTCGTAATTCATGCTGGCCAAAGCCAAATTTTTAAATTCGCATCCTCATCCCTCCCTCCATTCTCAGAGATAATACATGAAATCTTTACTGCAATGGGATATACTACCTCAAAGATATGATACTTGGGGCTCAAGCCAGCAGTTTGCATTGGGCTTTTGGTTGGAGTAAAAAATGCCCCTACCACAAAAAGGTTGCTCATATTCTTTCATCTACTGTTGTAGGCGTTGTATAGAAACCATCGTGGTTACAATAGCTTCTCTCAAACTAGAAGCGTGTTACAATGTTAACAATTAGATGGTTATAACTTACGTAGCGCGACATAGCGCAGCTCACTATACTTTTGATACAACTGGTCGCTTTACAATAGTTCATGTTTGCCTTTTCCAATTCATGAAAACATATTATAGTTAATGTGACGTATTAGAAGGTGCTTATGTCCAACGGATCTACAGGCAAATGACAACATAAACTATAAAGGACAACAACAACGCTCTTCGTTTAAAGCATGATGTCTGCTACACAGTGGCTACCAAGATGTTTCGTTGGATCAAAAAAATGGCTATAAGTGAGAGAGACAATGAAAGATTTAAAAGAAGGAATAATACATATTGATGGGTGTTTATTGTTATTTATTGCATATTGAAAATAAAAGAAGAAAAAGCATAAAAAGACATAATATACATAAAAAAATTAAATTTCATAAAACAGTAGCCCTTTTTTTACAGTCCATATTCTGTCCTTTGCAATTTTTGGGATAAACTCAAAGTTTTCATAGATATATTTGAGCATAGCTAGGCGAAATCTGATGAAGTCTGATTTTAAATGTGGGTTGTTAATGCATAGTATAATGTAGCATGCCCGAGCTTGTAACAATTTCCATGAACTTGATGCATGTTGAAAAGCAACAGACTCAGGATTTTCTAATATTTGACCATATCCAGGAAGGAGTAGGTCCTCTATTTGTCTTCTTACGTGAGGGGTTTTTGCTAAGGTATAATGATCATTCTATCAAAGATTTAGCTAAAAAACTACTCAAATGTTTAAGATGATACCTTTAAAATGTCCTTTAGATACTCTTTATCACAAAAAAAGTTGGAGCCATATGCCATAAGTGTTTGATATGATCGTTTATCCTTGCAATACTTGTTCCATTTTGAAAATTTGCATAGGACTTCATGCAGGATCAAGTTGACAAAAGGCTCTACCGAAGTATCGCTTAGACCATAATGACTTAGAAAAAGCACAGCACGATCCCAGTAGTAATTCTCCTTGCTAGATAAATTTATATGCGGAGCATACAAACCAAGGTCAAACTTCAAATCTACAGCTTCTGTCAATGCAAAGAGGGTTGGCATGCGGTAATGCCATTCAGGCAATTCAATTCCATCAGCA
>NW_027137830.1:2494433-2501620 GCF_000149305.1 Rhizopus delemar RA 99-880
TATTACTGAAAAAAATTTTGCTTGTACTGTTACACAATCGGGAAAAAATTAAGATTAAATACAAAAACCAACATTGGAACCATTATTCCACTACAACTGTAGATAAGTTTATTTGTTAATTGGTGGAGCTTCCACCGGAGTTTTTTGGCTAATTATGAGTCATAATATTCCGACTATCGCCGAAAAAGCCTATGTGACTTATAAAATTAATTTATCCCCTGTCAAACATTTTTTTTTCTTTTTCTTTCTTTATACAGTGGGTCAAAAAACTGCACCAACGCAACCCAGTTTTTCTGAAATACAAGTATAGCTCTGTCAGTTTAACAGTAAACATTACGAAACTTGGAACAAAAAGAGTTACTACTGTTACTATTTATTAACGCAAGTTTCCAAGTCCGATGCGGAGTACTGATCTAAAGAGCACTCAGTAAAAAGAGGAGGTCGGTTGGTGCAGTTTTTTGACTTTTAAAATGACAAGGTATTTGATATCATATGTCCGGACTGAGACTATTCCGGCAGATTTAATCTAATCTTTCTTATACTTAGCCACACTGGGGACCTTCAAATAAAGTTTTTGTAATTGTTTTCTGTTTTTTTTTTTCATGCTTTACCCAAACCCATTGTACATCGTCAGTATCTATCCATCATTAGAAATGCCCAAAAAGCTTCCATCCGATATTCAAAACAGTATCAAAGCATTATTAGAGAACAGTGCTGATCCTGCAGTCATTGAGAAACGGGTTGGAATGCATAGAAATACCGTCAATAGGTATGCAAATAAGTGGATGCACGATGGAATACGTAAAAGAGGAGGTAGACCGAGCATTGTGGCAGAGTCAACACGCCGATACATCAAGAGATAAGTGCTCACAGGTTGTTTGAGGACTGCCAAGGACGTGCAAATGAAGTTGGAGGAGCTGGGGCGCCCTATGTCGTATCAATCGGCAATTAATGTCTTACATTCAGTTGAAATTTATGCTGAGATCAAAAAGAAGAAGCCATTATTGACTGAAAAGCACAAAAAGGCTCGATTAACATGGGCTAAAAAGCATCAATATTGGACAGTACATGATTGGCGACGTGTCATCTTTTCTGATGAGACGAAAATCAACATTTGGGGCTCTGATGGCTGCAAGTATTATTGGAAAAGAAAATTTGATCATTTACAGCCTCACCATATCGACGTTACTGTGAAGCATGGAGGCGGTGGTCTCATGTTATGGGGCTGTATAACCAACGAAGGACCTGGATACGCATGTCAGATTTATAATGGTACCATGAATTCAGAGGTATACCAAAAAAATCCTTGGTACAAGTCTAAAAGACACTATGGAGTACTATGGTCTTAGCTGGAAAATGTCGGTATTTTAGCATGACAATGATCCTAAACATCGATGAAAGTCTACAACACAATTGATGAAGGATAGTGGCATGCTTTACATTGACGATTGGCCATCATAAAGTCGAGACCTTAATCCTATTGAACATATATGGTATCATTTGAAGTTAAAGCTGAGCATGTATGATAATAGGGCGACCAGCATCCATGAACTGTGGCAAAGAGTCAAAAATGAATGGAATTCGTTTACTAAGAAATAATGCATCAAATATATAGACAGTATGCCCGACAAAATGCAAGCAGTCTTAGCAGAGAAGGGTGGATCCACTAATGTTATAAAAGTCAAAAAACTGCATCAACCGACCTCCTCTTTTTACTGAGTGCTCTTTAGATCAGTACTCCGCATCGGACTTGGAAACTTGCGTTAATAAATAGTAACAGTAGTAACTCTTTTTGTTCCAAGTTTCGTAATGTTTACTGTTAAACTGACAGAGCTATACTTGTATTTCAGAAAAACTGGGTTGCGTTGGTGCAGTTTTTTGACCCACTGTATATCGAAGCTTTAAGGTACCACTACACATATGGTTCGCGCTCTCTCTAAAAACAAGCAAGAAAACATCAAATCGTTGGTTTTACAGAACAAGCCATATTCAGTGATAATGGAACGTATTCCAAACTTAAAAAAATCCACCTTAAGCAGATATGCCAACAAGTTTTCTCCTGGTAGAGTAACAGCAAACCCTGGTAGAAAGGCTGTTTTAAGTGTTACCACCAAGTCTTATATACGTAAGCAGATTATTAATGGTACCCTCAAGACTGCGAAGGCTGTTCATAAGTATCTAGTATGCACTGGCCACACTATCAGTTACTCGGGCACCATTAAGGTTATGAAAAGCATGAACTTCCATGCTAAAATAAAGGTAAAAAAGCCTTTATTGACTAAGGTTCAGAAAGCAAGACGACTAGCATGGGCGGAAGAGCACAAAAACTGGACAAGCGATGACTGGAGACGTATGGTATTCAGTGATGAAACAAAAGTTAATGTTTATGGCTCAGATGGTTGCAAGTACTATTGGAGTCGACCTGATGATAAACTTCAACCCCATCATCTCGACTTAACAGTTAAAGGAGGGGGTGGTAGCATTATGGTATGGAGTTGTATTACCTATGACGGACCTGGTTATGCATGCTGGATTAGTGAAGGCACAATGAAGGCTTCTGATTACGTCGGAATACTTGGTACAACTCTTATGGATAGCCTTGAGTACTATGGTTACCATCCTCAAGACATCTATTTTCAGCAGGATAACGATCCTAAACACACGTCTAAGCTAGCTAGGCAATGGTTCAAGGACAACAACTTCATGTGTGACCATACCTTCAACTGGCCTTCACAAAGTCCAGATCTAAACCCAATAGAGCACATCTGGCACCACCTTAAGCTCAAGTTAAGTGCCTATGATACTAGGGCAAAAGGTGTGCATGAATTATGGAATCGTGTTGAAAAAGAATGGTCTACTTTTACAGCAGAAAACTGTAGGAGATACATAGATAGTATGCCAGATCGTTGTAGAGCTGTAATTGCTGCGAAAGGCGGTCATACAAGATATTAATAAAATAATGCACATAGTGGAAAAATGGTTCCAATGTTGGTTTTTGTATTTAATCTTAATTTTTTCCCGACTGTGTAACAATACAAGCAAAATTTTTTTCAGTAATATTAGCTGTAAATGCGCTACAAAATGCATGTTTTTGTGAGCCGTTACCATTTGTAGTTCCAAAGATATAAAGCTTTAAAGTTGCAAATCAAAAACATTGGAACCATTTTTCCACCCACTGTATACTGGTATTTCCGAAAAACTGAGTTGCGTTGGTGCAGTTTTTTGACCACTGTAAATACAGTAGCGGACAAAACTGGTGCACAAAAATTAAAATCAGCATTGCATCTCCGCTATATGCCTGCGACATTTGTGGCTTATACCATCTGAAAGGCAGTCTAAAATATGCATTATGCTAGGTAAACCGGAACTGTGCCGGACATCCTTCAGGAATAAGGTCATTTTTAGTGATTTTTTGAATATTTCAATTTTCGCCAAAAATGTAGTACTTGTCTAGCCTTCTTTCAAATCTACCCATTTCTTTCTAGTTTGCTGTAAAATTTTATAATACACTAGTGCATTCCAATAGCTCTTAAAAAATATATAAACCCTTGCCTAATTTGTATCTCTCTATGAATTTCACTTCTTATTTTTACCCTATCCATTTTAACAAAGTACCAGCACCCTATGCCCAAAAAAATCAGCAACGATAAAAGAGAAGCTGTGAAATCTGGAATACGCTCAGGTCGTACGACAATGGATATTTCTAGAACAACAGGAGTCTCTAAATGGACGATCAACAGGATAAGAAAGGAAGAAAAGAACATCAAGGCTCGTAACCGTGGTGGTCGACCGGTCGTAGTTAAAAAAATAACTAATGCAATCATCCGTCTAAAGCTTCGACAAGGACTCTTACGCACAGATTCTGATGCTCAGCTCTTTTTGAGGTCCTTAGGATACAGTATTAGCAAACGGTCGGTCAGAAGGCTTCTTAGAAAGATAGGCTTCAAGTCTGGAATTAAGAAGTACAAGCCTTTCATCAGCTATACAAACCAGAAAAAGCGATTGAAGTGGTGTCGCGACAAAACATCATGGACTGTGGAGGACTGGAAGTCTGTGATCTTCAGCGATGAGACCAAAATCAATGTTTGGGGCGCCGATGGTATACGCTACTATTGGAAGCAAGTCGATCAACCTTGGCGATCCTTTCATGTTAATCAAACAATGAAGCATGGCGGCGGATCTGTTATGCTTTGGGGCTGTATTACATCTCGAGGACCAGGATAAGCTTGTCGAGTATATGATGGCACAATGAATTCAAAATTATACACCCATATTTTGTCTACTACGCATCAAGAAAGCCTAGCATATTATGGTTTGAAAAATTGTGATGTTTTGTTTCAACATGACAATGACCCAAAGCACAAGTCAAGGCATACCACTAACTGGTTATCTGATAATGGGATATCGGTATTAAAAGATTGGCCGCCACAAAGTCCCGATCTAAATCCTATTGAATATGTTTGGCGACAGTTAAAGTCAAAGCTGTCTCAATACGATACCACACCAAGAAGCATGGACGATCTCTGGAAAAGAATCGATAAAGAGTGGAACTCTTTTACTGAAAGTGATATGCAGCCATACTATGAAAGCATGCCAAAATGAATTGCTGCTGTTATCAAAAGACGAGGCAATTATACGAACTTTTAGGTTTTAATCACTTTTATGGTTTTTTTTAAAAATATCTATTCTTATAAATAAAGGCTTGGTTCTCCCTCATTTTTGGCAATGCAATGATTAAACTTTGCACAATTTGCAACATTTAGTACGCCTTCCATCTGATATAGTTTCATAGATATTGCAACTGTAATGAGCAAGTAATGGTAGCTTATAGCTGAAAAAAAGTTTTGTGCACCAGTTTTGTCCGCTACTGTAAGATGAATATTTTTAAACAAAATAACATTATCCAATCCAATCCAATTCAATAAATCAAATCTTCTTACGCTTAAAAAGCAATCTTTTCTTATTGGATCACAATAACCTTTTCTTTTCTTTTTATTTTTACTTATTCTTTCTGATCTGATACCCGTGAAAGATATACAGTCAAGTTTTTTTTAGTACCACGCCAGTTAGAAAATGAACTTTTGCGTAACAACCTATTTGAAAACGGAATATCAACTCTTTTGCTTGAAAACCAAAAACATATAAATACCCTTATATCTTATCCCTATTTTTACTTCACTTCACTTCACTTTACTTTTGAATTTTATATTCTTTTTATATTTTCTTTATTTTATAAAACAATAAATCCATCAAGCGTTCAATTGAAACCCTTTGGTCTGTGTTCTATCTTAAATACTGAAGTCCCTTGAAGTCAATAATCTTCATTGTAAACCTATTTCTAAACCTCAAGAGTTTAACCTATTCTAACAAGTTTGATCTACTATTAACAAGATCTGGTGGTCACTATTGTAATGATTTGGTTTATAGTAGTTTCTCTGTTTGGGAGTGTTGAGTTAAGGTTTAAATAAACAGATTTGGGTGTAATTGATATAAGAGTTGCTTTTATATGAGTCAGATTTGGCTTGATTCGCTTGTTATAGTGACCACCAGACCTTGTAAAGTAGATCAGACTGTTTTGATAAAGGTAAAATAAAAAAAAAGATAAATAAAAGGGGGTTTTACAATGGAGTATGATAGCTTCAAGGGACTTCTTGTTCTTGATGTTAAATAAAATAAGATAATTTGCCTCTTTAAAAGAATATTTATTTGATAAAAAGAAAAAGTAAAATAAGAAGTGAAGTAAGTAAGAAGTTAATAAGAAGTGAAGTATTTTTGTGATTATTATTTGGAGTTATTTATATGTTTTTGGATTTTATGCTTTTGTTCTGTTTTTGGTATTTTGGATGGTTGTTATAACATAAGAGGCGGTTGTTGCAAACTGTAAGGCGTTCGTTATAAACTGCAACGATTTAAATTCCGCCGTTTTGTTCTTGCGTGTTACACTATCGACAAAACTTACATACTTAAAAACCTAAACCCGCAAACAAGCAATATATTAAAGAAAATTACAACATAATCCAAAAGGAGAACGAAACATATGACAAAAGCTCCAACATAAACAACCTAATAAAAACTGTGCTCCCTGCCAGGATCGAACTGGCGACCTTCAGATTATGAGACTGACGCTCTACCGACTGAGCCAAGGAAGCACCTTTCTTTTGTCAAGACCTTCATAAAAAAAACCCAGCCTACCGGCGGACCATCCCACTGCAAATAATCGTGGAAATTTGTTAACAGATATATTATCAATCTTGCGAAAGATCTTAGAATCGTGTGACATCCGGTAACTGATTGTTGATCGCACTGCCTCCTGTCTCTGCCACAAATCGTTTAAACCGTAGTTAATCTTTTGGTTAAGAGATGTTACAAGATTTGTGGCAGAGACAGGAGACTGCTGGTACATTTATTCGTTAACTGATCTCGCAAGACGCAACTTCCATCAGTTATGTTATGGCTCCTGTTTATTATCCATTTTATATCTAATGGTGCTCGGCAGCCAATGATACTTTTCAAAACAATGCTTTATTTGTCTTTTTGCTCTTTTATAAACCACTCATATTGCCTTATATGCTTCTTTATTGACCACTCATATAGCTTATATACTTCTTTATTAACCATTCATATTGCAATAAATATTGCTTTATATACACAAAAAAATAGGGATTTGTTTTATAAAAAATATCTTTTTTTTATTTAAGTAAAATAATAATAACAACATACAGTATTTCTTTGCTTGTAGTGTTTTAAAAGTTTACTTGACTTACCTAATGCCATCAAAATAGCATCATCTAATCTAAAAAAACATCGATTAATCTCGTGGAACTCAAAAAGTTCTTACAAAAAAAAAAAAAAAAAAAAAAAGGCCAAGCTCAAGGATGCAAAGACACAAGGATTCAAGGACGCAAGGACCTGGACACTCAAAGCAAAAGAACAAAAGACATCAGTGCTCAAGAACCAAAGCGAACACAGAAAAAAAGATAAAAAGATGCCAAATCAAAGCAGAATTCATCTATAATAAGCATTAGCGATCGTGTATGTATTGTAAAAATAATTGTACCTTTCTTTAGATAGACCAGAAGAAGACTAGCTAAGCTTATACCAACAAGTAAAGAAAAAGGAAGCAGCATGCATCTATAACAGTTATTAGCTATGGAGGATATGTAGTAAAAGTAATAATACCTTGCTTT
>NW_027137830.1:2506403-2509208 GCF_000149305.1 Rhizopus delemar RA 99-880
CGATCTGATACCCGAGTTATCACAAATCAAGAAAGATTCCTTTTATGTTTATCGTTATCAAACAAATCTTATTCTTAACCTTATTGATCTAAAAAGATCTGGTGGTCACTACTCAAAGACAATTTACTCTAAAGAACTGTTAAACGTTCAATCAAGTTACCTAAACTCAAGTCATTCAAGACTTCAAACCTCAATTTAAACAAATCTACATCACTTTAACACAAGCCAAGTCCCAAGTACTAACAAGTTACATTTGGTGGTCACTACGAGGGAAATAAATCAACAAATCAAGAAATCTATCGAACTGATCAAAAGAACTTAATCAAAATCGAATCAACAATATCAAAACACTTACTATCAACAATGGCAACGACAGAACCTATCGCGTTGGTGCAAAGCAGCAACCAAATTCAAGGATACCGTCCTAAACTAATCGAATTCTATGGCTATGAAGGCGAGGACTTTCGCCATTTTCAAGAGCTACTGGATTCCTACCTTATACTCAGCAACACACATAGTGATAACCGCAAACTCGCTATTCTCAAATCTCAATTACGTAGAGCTGCTAAAGTCTACTTTGAAAAAACTATACTCAAGGATCGTCCACAAGTGACCTACGATGAAGCTATGGAACTTTTGAAAAGTCATTACATTACTCCTGAGTTAATTCAGAATTACGAATTGGAATTCAATGATATGATCCAAGGAGAGCAAGAACACCCTCAAGTATTCCTTTCAAGATTACGTGAAGCTGCTGACTTGGCTAATATCACTAGCGAAGCCGTAATCGAAAGCCGCTTTCGCGCAGGTTTATTAAGGGATATCAAACAATTTTGTATACAAAGTAGTGCTAGAACATTTCAAGATTGGTTAAACCACGCAGAAGGTTGGTGGAACGCAAACCGTCCACGCAAGATCGCAATGGTTGACAACCCATTCATACCAAGAAATGTAAATCACGCACTCATATATCATGATGATGGTGTCTATCATCAGCGATACCCGACAAATGATCATAACATTGAACTGATTGACGCAAACGAAGGTCCTGCTCAAGTAATCCCAATCTCTAGCTTACATCCTTACGGAATGGTTAACACTGTAATACCTAACCCTCAGATTGTAAGTGGGCCCAACCAGTTATCAACATTGGAAATTACTCGTAATAATTATCATGCCCAAAATTACCCATATCAAGCTCAAAGGAACAATGGAGCATATCATAGCCAACATAATAATCAACAGGATTTGGTTAATCTTATTCAACAAACCATCCGAAATGAATTGGGTAACCAACAACAATATCAAAACCCGGCTAGAAATTACATTCGTCGTAATCGTTACAATGATAATTATCAGTATCAATACCAAAATGGCAATAACAGTTATAACAATAACGACTACAATAATAATATGTATAATAACAATGGTTACCAACGTAACGATAATAATCACGGAAGACAAGACTATAAAAATCAAGGACGAAGCAGAAATAACTTTAACAATCAAGCTTACCGTCCGCAACAAAACAGACCGCCCGTGCAACAATCTCAACCTCAACAACCTAGTCAGTCAAAAAACTAAATGGGTCGGTTGTTTTTAATGATAAAATGAATGGTCAATCGAACACCCACAATAATAACAAAATCCATTAAACATGAAAACTCTCAACACCAACTTAATGTCATCCTATCAGATACAGAAACCAATTATGATCCTTCTCAAATAGAGCTCTGTGCTGCAATAAGACCTGAACGACCTCCTGATGTTACTACTGCTACTCCTTATAACAAAACAAAGCCAACAATGAAGACGAAGGGCAAGCAACCTACATTAACAAGAAAGGTTGTAACGAGAAGTCATTTGGAAGAAATTCAGCCAGTTAGCAATCAACAGAATACATCACAACATGATATAAACATGGACACAGATTTACCTGTACAAGATAGAGAAACGATCAAACAAAAGCGAACTAGAACTAAAAGTGAACCAGCTTTAATTCAGTACGACATAGTTTCTGATGTAATGAAGCAAAAAGCAGATATCGAAATAGGAGAACTTATCCAAGTAGCTCCAACCTTAAGACGAAAGCTAGTCAGCGAATGTAGACCCAAGCGCATATCCACAAAACAGCAACAACAAAATCAACAGCAACCAATGATACAAGCTCTAGATATTGTTGACGATGAATTAAATACAACTGCAGCACATTGTATTGTACATATCAATGATAAAAAGATCAAGACACTAGTAGATTGTGGAGCTGCCAAGACTTGTATGTCAAAAGCATTGGCTGATGAACTCGGTTTAGAAATAGACGCACCGTCTGAAAGCATTTTTACACTTGGAAATAATAGTAAACAACCTGCTCTAGGAATAATTTATGACGTACCAATAGAAGTAAAAGAAGACATCATTATTCCTTGTACGGTAGAAGTGCTACCATCATGTCCTTCGCACCTCATTTTAGGCACCAATTGGTTAAATCGTGCCAAGGCTAAAATTGACTTCAACAGCTCAACCTTAAAAGTGAAATACAAAAACAAGAAAGCTGAAATAGAAATACATTTTATCAAGAAGAATGCAGCCTTGCCAAAGATAAAAGCCCTTCATCAGAATTATCAGCAGCCTATAAGCTTAACAAATTCCAAAATAACTAAGTATGTACACTTTGATAATGAAGAGTCTGATGAAAGCTATGATACGGATACAAATAGTTCAACAGAATCTGAAGAAAGTCATTCAGAAGAAGAAGACGTCGAAAAAGAAGAAGAAGGACAATCATTACTAGTATTAGACGACGAT
>NW_027137830.1:2510646-2545097 GCF_000149305.1 Rhizopus delemar RA 99-880
CTAAAATTGACTTCAACAGCTCAACCTTAAAAGTGAAATACAAAAACAAGAAAGCTGAAATAGAAATACATTTTATCAAGAAGAATGCAGCCTTGCCAAAGATAAAAGCCCTTCATCAGAATTATCAGCAGCCTATAAGTTTAACAAATTCCAAAATAACTAAGTATGTACACTTTGATAATGAAGAGTCTGATAAAAGCTATGATACGGATACAAATAGTTCAACAGAATCTGAAGAAAGTCATTCAGAAGAAGAAGACGTCGAAAAAGAAGAAGAAGGACAATCATTACTAGTATTAGACGACGATCAAGGAGAAAAAGTCGACATAATCTTGGAAAAAGAAACTTACCGTATAAAAGCATCATCCACAGGTCTTACCATTCAGGCTAACACATCAAAGACCATAACAATCGATAAGCCTATTGAAGAACGGAATAATCATGTGTATTTATTTGACGTAACCCATCCAACTCTTTTACCTGCACAAGGATATTTTGATCCATGTACATCTCTCGTATCCAACAAAAGGAATTTGGAAATACATATATTCAATAGAACGGAGAAATACATACAAATAGAACCTGAAGAAGAATTAGGGATGCTCGAAAAATTCAACCTGCAAAAGGATACTATAGTAAATGCCTACAATCTAAGTAATAACCCTGAATTGTGCGCTTTGGAAAGAAGACATATTAGTGAAATAGAGGAAGATAAGAAAACATTAGACCCAGAACTTCTAGACAAATTCGAAATACAGGACTTGTCTGACGACATAAAGCTAGAAATTAGTAAGCTATTACAAGGATACAAGCACATCTTTGATTGGGACAACAACACTATGGGCCACACCAACCTTATCCAACACAAAATCATACTAGAAAAAGACACAATGCCTATTCGACACCGTCCTTACAGACTTAGTCCTATAGAAGCCGACTACTTACAAAAAGAGTTAGACAAATATTGTAAACTCGGAATAATATCACCCTCAAATAGTCCGTGGGCTGCACCTGTCATATTAGTTAAAAAGAAGAACGGAGATTATCGTATGGTCATTGACTACAGAAAGTTAAATACTGTCACCAAGAAAGATTCATATCCATTGCCTCGAATAGATGATTTACTTGATACACTAGGAAAAGCAAAAATATTCTCAGCTTTGGACATGCGAGCTGGATTTCACCAAGTGCCAGTAGAAGAAAGCAGCCAGGAATACACCGCATTCACAACTAAATTTGGAACATATCATTATAACATGCTACCAATGGGATTAGTAAACTCACCAGCCACTTTTCAACGGCTCATTGACTTATGTTTCAGACCCTTATTGAACAAATGTCTAGTAGCATATATAGACGATCTTAACGTTTACTCACAAAACCCTTATGAACATTTGGAACACCTTAAACAAGTATTTGAATGCATTGATGTAGCGAATTTAAAGCTCAACCCAGAGAAATGTATCTTTTTCAAAAAACATCTCAAGTTTCTTGGCTATATTGTAACAAAAGAAGGAATACAGACAGATCCATCGAAAATTCAAAAGATAGTAGAATGTCCTATACCAAAGACAGTAACACAAACAAGATCATTTTTGGGATTAGCTTCATACTATAGAAGGTTCATCAAAAACTTTGCTTCAATCGCAAGACCTCTACATGAGCTAACAAAGACAAAAAAGAAAGTACCCTGGACAGATAAGGCGACACGAGCCTTTGAACAATTAAAGAAGCTACTCACCACTGCACCTGTCTTGGCAAGACCAGATTTCGACAAAGAATTCATACTAGTAACCGATGCATCTAAGCTAGGATTAGGATGTATACTCACACAATTAGACAAAGAAGGTCGTGAACACCCTGTAATTTTTGCTAGTCGAGGATTGAAATCTGGAGAGGTTAACTATGCTCCTACAAAGTTAGAATGTCTCGCTGTGGTGTGGGCAGTAAAGCTCTTCAGGCCATACCTATTAGGAAAGAAGTTCACTATCATCACTGACCATTCGGCCTTAACTGGATTACTCAAAACAAGTAACCCAACGGGAATCATAGCAAGATGGATTGTTATCTTGTCAGAATACGAATTCGAAATCAAATATCGTCCAGGAAGAGTGAATGAGAGCGCAGACTTCATGTCCAGATTAGGATACTAATATCGCCTATTTGGAACACTACAACAATCAATTCTTAGATATTATCAACCTATCAACTTATCATTTTATATATATATCATTAGTATTATCGTTATTATCTACCATTGGAGGATGGGAGGGGTAGTTGAAACATAAATCTATAAAACAATCACAAAAACATTATAAAACAACAAAAATCTACATAGAGGAGGCGGTCGGACAAGACAATACAAATTCTTTTTTTTTACACCACACAAATTTGAAACAACCTATTCAAAAAAAAAAAAACCTTAAACCTGAAACAATACAAATTCACCTTGAACAATAAACAAAAAGCCACTGAAAGAATTCATTACACAAGATCACAAAAATGGAAGATAGCCAGATACAACAACTGAAACAATATTTGGAAACACTCAAATTACCATCAAATCTCACACCTACAGAAGAAAAATACCTACTTAGGGAATCCGAAAAATTTACCCTATACAAAGGCATACTTTATCGATATAACACTGAGAACGGATTGATCCGCAAAGTATTAAACAAGAAAGAAGCAGAAGAAGTTATATACGCATATCACCAGCATCCTTTAGGAGGACACTTGGCATACAACAACACACTACATAAGATCGCTGCAAGATACTATTGGGATAAAATGGCCAAAGACATAATGGAATATGTAAAAAGATGTCATCATTGTCAAGTGCATGGAAAGAAGCATCTGAATGAAGAATTATATCCAGTGCCTGTATCTACCAAGCCTTTCGATAGAATAGCCTTAGATGTTAAACATGTACAAGCATCACGTTCGGGTTTTCGATATATCATAGCAGGAATAGACTACCTGACCAAATACGTTGAAGCCAGACCAATGCGTTTTCAAACAGCTGCAGAAATAGCTATGTTTCTATACGAAGAAATAATATGTAGACACGGTTGCCCTACTATTATAGTATCGGACAATGGGAAGCCTTTCCTGAGTGATTTAATCCGACAAGTATGTAGAAGTTATGGAATAATACACAAGACGACAACACCATATAATCCACAAAGTAACGGATTAATTGAACGTTTCAATCGAACACTTACTTCAATATTACAAAAACGATCAGTCGAGGAGAAAGAAGATTGGGATGTGTACCTACCTGCTGCCTTGTTTGCGTACCGAAGTATAAAACAAGCTACGACTAAACAATCACCCTTCTTCATGACATATGGTTATGAGCCAAAAACTCCTTTTGACTTGGATCATCATGTCTACGAACGAAATTCACCAAAGTATGAAGCCATTCTACGACATAGAACGATACATCAGATATATAATTTGGGAAGAATACGTGAACAAGCCGCAAAAGCTATAGCACAAGTACAAGCAACTCAAAAGAAGGCCATTGAGAAAAGAATATTAGAAGAAAGCAGAGAATTAAAGCCCCCTTTCAAACTAGGAGACTTAGTACTATTATATCGAGACTCCCTATCTACATCATGGTCTGCCAAATTACAAGACAAATGGGATGGTCCATTTATTATACACCTTTCATTAGGAAAAGGAACGTATCATATTAAAAACTTGGATGCACAAGATACTAGAATTAGAAGGGTACACGGAAATCGTCTGAAACCCTATTTGTTACCCAAAGTACAATGGTGTTTGGAAAATGTCAGAGATCATGATATGCGACTTGATCCTGAAACAAACGTGTTACTTCAATAATTCTCACACACACTTACAAAAAAAAAAAAAAAAAAAAAAAAACGTATAAATAATCAACAAAATTTAGAGCAAACCTATCTTATTATCAACAAAACAAAGCAAAAATGAATCAAGAAACTTTCTCTCCTCTTTTTTCTGGTCTCTCTGTCCCTGCTGGGTTGTATTTGAAACAGATCTATGAAGAATATGGTCCTGAAGGAGTAGAAGCACACCTCAACAATTACCTTAATCAGTGCGAAGACGGAGGCTACCAGCCTATAGAGTATGTAATAGGCTCTGGAACAGGAACCCGTCAAGAGTTTATTAACTATATCATGAACCAACTTGCTCTTAACAAAGGACAAATTGAAGCCCACATTACTGCTACACCCTACGACCCTGAAACTGGAGAAGACATAACCCAGCCTGATAGTATCTTAAACCTGTTGGACACGGATGATCTCTTTGATGTTATATACAACTGTGTCAACCAAAATCCTGAACCTACTGAAGATCCCGCCATTCATGAATATTTCATGATTGAAGTATACGATCAATACATGCAAATTATGCAAGAACAAGAAAATCTACGAGAATTAAAGGAACAAGTCATCGTACGCCTACTTTGGCATATAGAAGAATGGACTCGTATGACATTTAGTGGAATAAACCAAAGATGGGGTGAAGAGATTTACTGGGAAACAAAGTACAATCAATTAAGGAGATTATTGCCAAACCTTGCAAACCACCGGGTACTAGTAAAGAGAATAAGGGATGAAGACCCTTTGCTTCAAGTCAACAGCCAGACCAGGGATGGTCTTTCTTCTGGTGGGAGGATCTGTAGCACAAATGATGAAATTTTAGATCAAGAGAACAATGCTGATCACAAGAATAATTTTGATGTCCAGCGACATTGATGTCGTTCGACATAGATGTCAAACAACACAAACAATAAGCCACGCCAATTTTTATATAAATAAGATGAATATTTTTAAACAAAATAACATTATCCAATCCAATTCAATAAATCAAATCTTCTTACGCTTAAAAAGCAATCTTTTCTTATTGGGTCACAATTACCTTTTCTTTTCTTTTTATTTTTACTTATTCTTTCTGATCTGATACCCGAGTTATCACAAATCAAGAAAGATTCCTTTTATTTTTATCGTTTATCAAACAATCTTATTCTTAACCTTATTGATCTAAAAAGATCTGGTGGTCCCTACTCAAAGACAATTTACTCTAAAGAACTGTTAAACGTTCAATCAAGTTACCTAAACTCAAGTCATTCAAGACTTCAAACCTCAATTTAAACAAATCTACATCACTTTAACACAAGCCAAGTCCCAAGTACTAACAAGTTACAACACGAAACACGAAAAAGGAAACCCCTATGGTTATAGGAGAGATGCTATCTCAATAGCAAACGATGCTATGCTAATAGCAAAGGAATTCAAGGACAACAAAAAAAAGAAGAAAACAAAAGAAAAACCAAAAACAGCATAAAAGTATGAAAATCAAAAAACATATAAATATCAGTATCTTTTTATAAATATTTCAATTATTATTATTATCTTATCCTATTATCTTACCTATTATTTTACATTACCTTACTTTATCACAATAAATATCCTTTGAATCCAAATATTTCTTTATTTTATTTGTATAAATAGGAAGAACCAATAATCCCTTGAAACTTATATTTCATTGTAAATCCCTTTTATTTTATCTTTACTTTACCTTTACTCTTTTTATTCAATTCAAGTCTGATCAACTTAATAAGATCTGGTGGTCACTTACACTCAAACATACATCTATTCAATTTTACTTCTTTGGATATAAATTATATTCAACACCTTCTTCAAAACACGATATATTATATTAACAACTTACCTCAATCCTATCTAAACCCTGAAATATAAAGATTTCACAGTGTCGTGTGTCATATCTTTTTATTCTATATATGGATATTTGTGTTGCTTTCCTTTTGATGAAGTTCCTGTTGTAGCTATTATTATGAAGATGTGAACTCCGAAACTACTTTCAAGCTTTAATTTTTGACGCTTTGTAAACCACTTTGCAAAATGTCATTATTTTACCTATTTGACAAAATTTTAACCATTTGATATATTTCTTACCTTTTGATATTTTTTTAACCTTTTGAAATATTTTTTAACCACTTCAAGATTTTTAACTTTCGTCAATATTTTTTACTTTTTGTAAAAATTGAATTTTATATTTTTTTGCTTATAAAAAGCTAGGCTTTTTATTCTCTTTTTGAAAAACTTCATTTAGCTTGACTTAACTTGACTTTTTTTTAACAATATAAATATATTTTATCAATAAACCAAGTATCTTTATCCCTGAATCTTTTGGTATAACACTCTTAAAACACAAGCAAGACAAGTCCCTTGAAGCAAATTATCTTCATTGTAAACACTTTCAAACCTTTTATTAAACTACTACAAGCAAGTCTGATCTACTTAACAAGATCTGGTGGTCACTCATAACAAGCGAATCCATTATCAATACTTTAACTCAAGTCTTATTTTTTTTATTCTTTTTATCAACTTTATTCTATTTCAAAACCATAAAACTCTTACAAGCCATTAAAGGAAGGAAAATTACACTATCTCAATAGCAAACGATGCTACGCTAATAGCAAAGGAATTCAAGGACAACAAAAAAAAAGAAGAAAACAAAAGAAAAACCAAAAACAGCATAAAAATATGAAAATCAAAAAACATATAAATACCAGTATCATGACCTCAGGTCTCTCAGATCCCCAGTCGGGTCTCTGAAGCTTTACATATCGGCAATTTGAAATGTTTAGGTATAGTGCTCTACCCTATGAAATACTTCACTTTTACAAAAAGTTAAGTGCGATCGGGTCTCTGATATCCAATGTATCCTTTGTATACTTTGATAACCAATAAAGTGCTTGAAAAGCTTTTTTATGCAACTCAGCTTTGCTGTAATAGAAAAAAAAGGGGGGGTGACAGGGCAAGTACAGGAAGTCCTTTGACGTTTCATATAAAAGCCAAATTTCTAATATTGATTGGTGCATACGGTAAGCTACATTATTGTGACAAATATCGGTTGTTAGGGATTGGATCCTCATATCAACAATTGAAAAATATACACTTTCTTTTTTGGCAACTAATTGCCAATTTTGCAAACATATCTCTTCTACTATTTGTTAAGCATTTCAATTGAACAATGCGTTGAAGAAAAATAGCCGATTATAGTTGACATTGATAAATACATGTCTTAATACAAGATCATAAGTAAAATAAAAAATACGAGTTTATTTAAATAAGATTATACAATTGTTTCCAAGTAAGCATACTCTATTAGAATATGTATTGTATTAATGATAGTTCTTTGATAAGAAGTACCAATCAAGATAACAAGATATTTTCCGTTGTCAGTAACCCAATCTAATGTCAGAAATATTACTAATCGTACATATAATCGAGATAACACCTAAAATAACGTTATTCAAATCAGTGAGGAATTCCCAGAGTAAAAGATAATCTATGACAGACATACAAAAGAACAAATGAAAAGTTTTCATAATCATAATTAGAGATAACACTTGCTAAAGTACCTGAAGATTAGAAGAACGCTTACAATAGAAGATATCAAGCCACTCATTCAATAAGATATAAATACTTGCCTTCAATTAGAGTAATTTTTACTTTAACTTAAACTGAAATAAAGATCAGTCTCAAAAAGTACCTACATTGCTCTTTGTTTTTGCTTTTATCTCTTACTTGGTTATTATTACTACTATACGACACAATGAGTCACGATTCAAACGCTGGTCCTTCTACTAGAGACAATGATATCGCTCTTCCAGATGCTGAACATTATGAAGACATGATTCGAGCCAGGCTAGCAATGGATAAAAATACGCAAATGGTCATTGCTGAAAATCAAACATATCGTCCCAAGAACATGACTGCTGCTTATAAATCTAAGCAAAGAGAATGGTTTGTAAGTTAAAAGCTATATGTTATAAAGCTTGTTTGGGTGATGATTTCTAAATTGTTTGAAATTGAAAATAGGAATGGTGCGCCAATAAAGAAAAAGTTGCGGGTGGTGCTATTGTTTATGACGCAAAGCTAGCTTTCTTTCTCAAAGACTATGTTTTGACCCGTGGAAACAAATTCAAGAAAAATGCAGATGGATCACCCGCACCATTGGGTAGGGAATCAGTCCTTGCTTATGTAAAAGCTGTGGTTGATTTATACCATCAACAGGTAGAAGCAGGATTCAATAAGCATACAATGGCAAGAGGACCTATCGTGAAGCGCTTTCTTGACACTCATACCAAAAAGGAAACAAGACGCAAAAAAACCGAATATGAGGATCGTGGGAAAAATACTTTGAATGATGGCTATACAGATCAAGAATTGCTTCGAATCAATCAGTATTTTTTGATTCAAAACAACATCTTTTCTTTGAGAAACAAAGTCTGCTTTTCTATGAGCCATGCCATGCTTATGCGTAGTGAGACTGCTCTTGGAACACAGCTGCCAGATTTATTCATGGAAGTCAAAAATCAAGGCCCCTCTTCTTGCTTTGCTATAGTAGCCACTATAACATTTGGTAAGACTAATAAGGATGGCAAGATTCAATATGGTTCTGCTCTTCGCCATAGGGATGTTGAAGTTTGTCCACATGGCGCTTTTGCTCAATATTTTTTTTCCTTGTTCCATCATCAAAACCTACCATTTCCAAACTTCTCGACTCGCCGTGATTGGTATGATACTTATTTGTTTCCAAACGCTACAGGGGATGGGTCAATTACCTATAGTGAACAAGCCAAGATTTATAAACAAGTGCTTAGGTATTGCGGTGTTCATTCAAGCAAGCTCACTCACATCAACAGAAAGAGTGCCATTAATATGGTTGCAAATGAAGGTGTCTCTGGAGACCAACAGAGACAAGTTGGACGTTGGGGTAGCGATAGAATGGTTGGTTGCTATTTAAGTGGCCTTCCTGTTGATGCCATTAAAGTGCTGGCCGGGTTCACTACTCGTAAGGGTGATTACTTCATCAATCGTGGTTCAATTGAGCCATCAGAAGAATTGCGCAAAATGGTGTTTCCTTGGATTGAACATTGGAGAGAGAAGTTTTACAGGAAGGAAGTTGAAGACGATATTGCTGGGTCAAACTTTTTAGATTTAATGGATTATTTAAGAACAGTTTTTTTGCAGGTAAGGATTATTTTTTTTTACAAATCAAGTCATAATGCTTACGATATCTAATTATTTTTATCTTAGGACTCAGTGGTGTTGAAGGGAAAATACCCCGGAAGCTTTATTTGGTCCCACAGCGTCTTTGATACTGATATTTACAAAGACTATGAAGAGCGTCTTTCATCTGCAATCGCTGCCAACGATGAGAAGTTCAAAATGAGCCAACATCTGGAAGTTTTGTTACCTGAAGTTGCAGCAGCTATGAAGACAGGGTTTGACTCAATGAATGCTATGCTGAACATAGTCCAATCTCAGAATCAACTCACTTTGAATGCAGTCAAGCAATTGGAAGCAGAAAACCGAACCATGCTCGCTGATTCTTTTTTGCAAATCTCAAACATGCTAAGACAAGGTGATGAGAATGCACAAATTCAACAAACATCAACCATCCTTCCTTCCTCTTCTGTTCCGCTGTCATCTATTCCTTCCCCAAGTACTGCTAACTCAAGAGGTCTACCATCATTCAAAATGAGTAGAAGTTTGATAAGCGTGACAGATGTATGGCGAGAATACTCTGTTGGTCTTGCTGGAAAGCCATCTATCAAGTCTATGGAAGAGCAGTACGGTGCAGATTGGCGCAAAGTAGACAACAGAACCGAGTCTAGGTTCATTACTAGACGTCTTCCACTGTACAAGAAAATAGAGTCGCTGTCAAATGAAAGAGGTATAAGCTGTGAAGAAGCTGCACAATTTCTTGAATTCAGAAGAGTTTCTGACAAGCTTTCTATCAACCAAATGTGCAAGTTAGTCGCAGATAATCAGATTTAATTATTGAAATGTTTTTTGTTTACTATTGAATTAATAATAAAGTAATTTACTACAAATATATCATTCAAATGAAAGCGTTAAAGTATCAGCAGGAAAGCGGGATTTAAAAATTTCCAGAAACAAAGTATTTCACCATCCGTCCCTTCCCCCCAAAAAAATGAGGGGACCGCGTCGGAGACACTGCTATTCTTGAAAAAATACCCTCACAGTATCTTTTTATAAATATTTCAATTATTATTATTATCTTATCCTATTATTTTTTATTACATTACCTTACCTTGTCACAATAAATATCCTTTGAATCCAATTATATCTTTATTTTATTCATATAAATAGGAAGAACCAATAATCCCTTGAAACTTATACAGTAGGTGAAAAAAGTGCTGCAACCTTAGTTCAATTCTCGCTTAATTCCATGTTCCAGGCAAACTAATGCACAGAAGCTTCTTCCCTGTTCAAGCATAAAAGTACCTTCTGTTGTACTTATATTAATGCTATTAAAATGACTTACATGATACTAGTTGAGGAGGAAAGGCTTGCGATATGTGAGAAATTCCATGTTCTGATTTTTGCAAAAAAACGACATTTCTATTAAGAAGCTGTGTGCTCTTCTTTTGCCTTAATAACAGCTTCAGTTCTTAGTTGCATGGTATCTACATATTGTTTAGAAAGATAGATAATAAACTTGTTCCATTCCATGTCAACGTCTTCCCATAGATAATCAACGTCACATGCATGTGTGTCATAAGTTCTGATTTGAAGTTTATGCTGGTGCTAAACACGCTGTATTGGATACAAGCCTAGACTTTGCATTGGCTAATAGTTAATACATTAGATGTTGGTTACAGCTAAGTATTTGATTGTCAATTTCAACTTCTGTTTAGGGTTCGTAACTAACTGAAGATAAAATTGAGACTTGTCAAAACTGTCGTACCCTAGCATTTTCATGTATGTGACATCAACCATTTGCTGGTAAACCTCTGAATTTACAATCCATCGTAAGCTTGACACCCATGTCAACCACTGTTTTAGTTATATGCCTCTACATAAATAATTGCGCACGTAGATGCTTATCTGCAAAGTCCAGGTGGTTGGAGGTAAAGCATCGCCTGGTCTTACACAGTAGTACTTGACACTATCAGATGTCTATATACTAATTCTCACTTCATCAGAAAAGACTACCTGTCGCCATGAATCAATATACTAGCTGCGGTACTTTCTGGCCTAAGAAAACTTTCTCTTCGTATGCTCTTTTGTCAAAAATGGCTTCTTTTTTTTCAGCTTCGCATGGACGTTCATTGATTTTAACTCGTTAACTGTCGAACTATGCAGTATAGTGAGCCCAGATTCCAATAGCAGTCGATACACATTGTTGTATCCACACAACTAATAAAGTGAACATTCATGGATAAACTTGGATACTACAGAATTATAGTCTAACCAGATCTCTATTAATAAACGTGAGAATTCTGCAATAGCCAATCTTGCCCTGTTGTCCTACCAGCGTTCTAAAAGACTATATCGGAACCTGATTACAACAACGGCAGTTCAATCCTATTCTATAATTATCGTTAGATCAATAGTTTAATTACTTCATTGTCCCTTGATTCGTCAAGTAGACAGCGGCTATTGATTATCCACTATCCTTCCTTATATTCCATATCATTCTTTTAACCGATCAATTGAAATAGCGGTAAAGACCCAGACATTCAAAAAGTATAAATACCCTCAATATTTTTATTAATAAAGTCATATATAATCTTTAGTTTCACAACTATCGTCTTTTTGTAGTTTTTGTCTTCTATTTCATATTTGGCAAAACACACATCTTTGGCTATCTGTAGCTGTCCCCTAATGATTTGGATTTTCACGTAATTCTTGGTAACATCAGTCACAATTGGTGGTCCACCCAGCTGACTGCTTGAGATATTGACCTTTAGCTTCTTTGTATATTGATAAACAAGTGATGGGAAAGTATGGAGTTCGGCGTAAATATCAGCAGGTGTCCTGCTATCATGCAACACAGACTTCATACCATCTTAGCTAGGAGATGATGAAGCAGATGGCATTTTGTGTAAAAAAGTATGAAAAAATAAATTGAGGATAAATGCGGAAAAATTGATGAAAACAATCCATCTATTTACATCAGAATAATATAAAGGATAACACGTTTCTAGCTGACAATGACATAGCACCGGTTTCCTTAGAGAAGTTGGTTAGTTTTTAAACAGAATGATAAGTAGTCGTTTTTTGAACATATAAAATTGTGAATCCGCAACATAGTCAATCAAGTTTTTCCAGCTGTACTTTAAACAGGAGAGCGAAATTGAAGTATGTAGCAGCCACGACATTAGTCTAAACATCATATGAATTTGTAAGTACAGACTGGTCTAAGTAAGGAAATTAAGCTGAAAAAGTGCGATTTCTGGAAAGGTTGCAACACTTTTTTCACCTACTGTATTTCATTGTAAATCCCCTTTATTTTATCTTTACTTTACCTTTATTCTTTTTATTCAATTCAAGTCTGATCAACTTAATAAGATCTGGTGGTCACTTACACTCAAACATACATCTATTCAATTTTACTTCTTTGGATACAAATTATATCCAACACCCTATTCAAATCTCAATATATTATATTAACAGCTTACCTCAATCCTATCTAAACCCTGAAACATAAAGATTTCACAATATCAAAAGTTTTCGGAAAATTTTTATCGGTTCTGTATGGTAAAACGAATTACCGCTGCGGAGATGTTGCCTATCTATCGGCTGATTTCGGAAAGATAACAAAACATGTAAAAAAAATATAAAAAGGCCCGCCATTTCTTTTTTTTTCTTTCCTTCATCTTTTTATCTATTTCATCAATCTCCAATGTCTTCTAACGCTGCTAACAACATGCCAACTCTTGCTTATATTGCTGAAAGAACTATGACAGCTGAACGTACCTTGTAGTAAGTTTATTTTTTAACTGGGAGGGAAAGTAACTAAAGGCAACTGGTAAAAGTTATTTGAAGGAGAACGGTGCCTTTTTTTCTTCACGCAAGTGCAAGGAAGGCTCTGAAATGCGTTTGAACCAGTCCAGCCGGGATGGATTCTTTTGGTGATGCGGCTCAACCACCTGTACGTGCGGTCGTAGCCGTACAGTGCGTTGCAAAACCCGGACACAAAAATTAAAAAACCATGCAAATCCCTATAAATCGTCCTCTAGTGGAGCTTTTAATTCGAAATTTCGCACAAATATAGTGTAACTTATATAGTACTTATGATCCAAATTTGAAGCGGAGAAATTAATGTATGACTGAGTTATGATCTCATGAGCTATTATTTTCGAAATTTATGTTTTTTTTGATAAAGTTTTTTTTTATTTAATATTTGATACTTCCACCTCCAGCTTTGATTACTGCCTTAATACGTTTGGGCATACTTCTGTGGTATGGTTCTACATCATCTGGTGGAAAAGAATCCCATTCTTTGCATACCCTTTGCCATAGTTCATCAACATTGACAGCACGGTTGTTATAACTACAGTAGGTCAAAAAACTGCTGCAAGGAATCCATTTTTCTTGGTTTTTGTAGCGCACATCCTGTTACAATGGCACAAACTGCCTCTGTTCCCACATAGTAAATCTTCTACATGTCTTGAAAAATCCGAAAGAGTTTAAGCCCTATTGGATAAGTATTGAAGGAAATATGAGATGCGCAATTTGAAAATTTGGAAAAACGAAAATTTGAACGGAATGAATTTATTTATTAATATTTAGTTGAACCTCCTTTTCTATTAATAATCTCTTGAGTTCTTTTCAAAATGTTATCTACATGCCTTTGGCAAAGTTATTTATCGAAGTCAATTCATATTTCATCAACTCGTTCCCAAAGCACATCTGTGTTCTTTGCTCTACGTTCGTATAAATGAGCTACACTTACAATGGATGCCATACGTGCTCGATGAACTTAAGTCCGGGCTCTGAGCTGGCCCATCGTTAATATAGCCCTCTTGATTACTACATAACTAGGCCATTGTAAATTATGCCTTGTGCTTTGGGTCATTGTCATGCTAAAATTAAATGTTGGACCAGTCGAAATTGTAGTACTTCATAGTACCACAAAGCGTAGTGTTCAAAATATGCTGGTAAACACCCGAGTACAACTTTCCATCGTAAATTCAGCAAGCATATTCTGGTCCTTCAGAGGTTATACAACACCAGGACATCAATTTGCTAGCTTCATGCTGAATTACAAAATCCAGGTCATGACGTTGAAAAAGGTCACTTGGCCTTTTCCGATAGTGATTATCACCATCAAAGCCCTATACGTTGATCTTGGTTTCATTAAAGTAAACGATTTGTTGTCAGTCAACCATTGCCCAATCCTGATGCTCCTTGTTCCATTTCAACTGATGCTACGTATGCACTTTTGTCTGAAATGGCTCCTTTTTTTCTATCAGAAAATGGAACTCCATTGATTTCAGTACGTTAATTTCTGACTGGTACGAGATATCGTAGCCAAATCCAACAGGCTCCCGGTATACCTCTTTGGAAGTCTTTAAAACCCGTTCAATGACTTTTCTTTTGATTAACCGCTTCGTCACTTTGGAGACTACTGCAGGTCTATCACCTGTGCTCACTGTCCTACTTGAAAACAACGTTATAAAGTATCTACTAACAGTTGATTCATGTAATCCAGTCTCCTTAGCAATATCATATTTTGATGTGGATCCGGTTAATGTCTGTTTGAGATCGTTTACTTTCTCCTCTGACAGTGATTTATGCATGCAATTGACGAGAGGCTAAAAACGAGAAATAATTTAAACAAGGGAATATAAAATTTAAAATAAAGGAATTGTAAGCACTCTTAAATACAGATAACATTCTAATCACGTCAAAAGTGAGAAAAATTGTGATGGCAACCGGTTGGGTTGTATTAAAATTCATTATTTCAAACATATGTAAACAAGTAAAAAATACCGGATGTTTAGAATACTACCTTTAGCAGTATCAAATTCCACCAATAAACATTGCCCATATCCGATAATCGACGAATAAACGCACTTTCTATTGAGGTACAAACAGTCAAAGTTTGAGATAGTTTGGTGCAGTATCCATGGACAAGCAGCTGTAAAACATGAATTTTGCAATTCCTTGCAGCAGTTTTTTGACCTACTGTATGTAGCTTGTGCTTCAAGTGCCTCCATAGATGCTCTACATGGTTGAGGTCAGGGCTTTGTGCTGGCCAGTCCTGCAGTAATTGTACCCTTTTTCGCTTCATCCATCTCTTAGTATGTTTGGGGGTATGCTTAGGGTCATCGTCATGTTGGAAAATGACGTTGAAGTGTTTTAAGTATTTAAAATAGGACAAAGAAGAATTAACGAGACCGAACAATAGTGTCGTATTTACCCCATTAAATACTTATTATTCGTATGAGATTACTCAAATCTTATATAAAAAATAACAAGTACTGAATACATAATATTATATATTACATATTCTCTAAGACTCATTTACAATATTAACCATATACAATATTTATATTATTCAAGTTCAATACTAAAATTGACCTTGAACTCACTTCGGTCCCTGAATAATTTTATTTCCTATATAAAGGCGTAGTTTGATTAAATGGGTTCTCTCTCTCGTCTTGAAATCTAATAAAGAGGTTATATAGAGACTCATTCACTAGTTTTCAAGTACCATCTCCTTTTAATTCTCAAATTTTTATCTGCAAATATCTCAAATAGTTCTAAAGTCGAGTACTTTTATTAAAGAAAGATTCCAAGGCTATTTATATTAGTTGAGCAAGACCTGAGATTAAATGACAAGAGATAGTTACGACCGATATGATTTGACATGTATAAGAAAAATTTTATAAACTGATGTAAATAATCAACTGTTGAGATGAAAGTGAAACTTGGCTGTTCAGGGCAGTTGGTAATTATCAGGATCTATTCTTATTCAAACTCATTTGTAAAGATTTAGCTTAGATTGATAAGACTGTTATCTTATTGACATGTCAAAACATGACACTACATTACCTGTAACTCGATGGGAAGTTCCCCCGCGGAAGAAGCGCAAAAAGTAAAACATACAGTAGGTGAAAAAAGTGTTGCAACCTTTCCAGAAATCGCACTTTTTCAGCTTAATTTCCTTACTTAGACCAGTCTGTACTTACAAATTCATATGATGTTTAGACTAATGTCGTGGCTGCTACATACTTCAATTTCGCTCTCCTGTTTAAAGTACAGCTGGAAAAACTTGATTGACTATGTTGCGGATTCACAATTTTATATGTTCAAAAAACGACTACTTATCATTCTGTTTAAAAACTAACCAACTTCTCTAAGGAAACCGGTGCTATGTCATTGTCAGCTAGAAACGTGTTATCCTTTATATTATTCTGATGTAAATAGATGGATTGTTTTCATCAATTTTTCCGCATTTATCCTCAATTTATTTTTTCATACTTTTTTACACAAAATGCCATCTGCTTCATCATCTCCTAGCTAAGATGGTATGAAGTCTGTGTTGCATGATAGCAGGACACCTGCTGATATTTACGCCGAACTCCATACTTTCCCATCACTTGTTTATCAATATACAAAGAAGCTAAAGGTCAATATCTCAAGCAGTCAGCTGGGTGGACCACCAATTGTGACTGATGTTACCAAGAATTACGTGAAAATCCAAATCATTAGGGGACAGCTACAGATAGCCAAAGATGTGTGTTTTGCCAAATATGAAATAGAAGACAAAAACTACAAAAAGACGATAGTTGTGAAACTAAAGATTATATATGACTTTATTAATAAAAATATTGAGGGTATTTATACTTTTTGAATGTCTGGGTCTTTACCGCTATTTCAATTGATCGGTTAAAAGAATGATATGGAATATAAGGAAGGATAGTGGATAATCAATAGCCGCTGTCTACTTGACGAATCAAGGGACAATGAAGTAATTAAACTATTGATCTAACGATAATTATAGAATAGGATTGAACTGCCGTTGTTGTAATCAGGTTCCGATATAGTCTTTTAGAACGCTGGTAGGACAACAGGGCAAGATTGGCTATTGCAGAATTCTCACGTTTATTAATAGAGATCTGGTTAGACTATAATTCTGTAGTATCCAAGTTTATCCATGAATGTTCACTTTATTAGTTGTGTGGATACAACAATGTGTATCGACTGCTATTGGAATCTGGGCTCACTATACTGCATAGTTCGACAGTTAACGAGTTAAAATCAATGAACGTCCATGCGAAGCTGAAAAAAAAGAAGCCATTTTTGACAAAAGAGCATACGAAGAGAAAGTTTTCTTAGGCCAGAAAGTACCGCAGCTAGTATATTGATTCATGGCGACAGGTAGTCTTTTCTGATGAAGTGAGAATTAGTATATAGACATCTGATAGTGTCAAGTACTACTGTGTAAGACCAGGCGATGCTTTACCTCCAACCACCTGGACTTTGCAGATAAGCATCTACGTGCGCAATTATTTATGTAGAGGCATATAACTAAAACAGTGGTTGACATGGGTGTCAAGCTTACGATGGATTGTAAATTCAGAGGTTTACCAGCAAATGGTTGATGTCACATACAGTGGCTACCAAAACCGTTCGCACAAAACGTATTTTTTCCTTTCTGAATCTTTTGTGACCTATTGCGCATAAAAGATACCATATCTTATACATATTTCCTAAGAGTACAAACTCATGGCTTTCTGATGAAGTATAAAATGTCACCCTATGCACACCCTAACTCGTACTACGGAGAATCAAAACTCAAAGGCACATTCGAACGGTTTTGGGGCCACATATTTTAAAAGCGAAATGAATTAAAATAAGTTTATTTAATATCCAATATACAAGCCATCAGCCTCAATAACTGCACGACATCGATCGGGCATACTTTTAATAAACCTTTGGCATTCTTCAGCCGTGATTTGGTACCAAGTGTGTCCTATACGATCCCATAGCTCATGTATACCACATGGAGGGCAGTCATAATTTTTAAACAGCCGTCTTTTAAGTAATTGCCACATGTTTTCAATTGGGTTCAAGTCTGGTGATTGTGGTGGCCATTTCATTACATAAAACTCTTGCTCATTTAGCCATTTTGATACGACTTTAGCTGTATGTTTGGGGTCGTTGTCCTGCATAAAGATAAATTTACTCGTAGATTTTCCACTTTCTTCCATATACCATGCCAAAGACTTCATCAAGTCATCTTGTAAAACCTCCAAATAAACGTCCTTTGTCATGTTCTTGCCCACATCCACAATATAGCCTGGACCGTACCAGCTAATGCAGCTCCATACCATTATAGAGCCTCCTCCATGCTTCACTGTCTCACAAACCTGGTGCTTTTTTAACGGTTGGCCTGGCACTTTCCATGCATAAGACTTCCCGTCGGACCCAAAACGGTTGACTTTGGTTTCGTCAGACCATATGATGTTCATCCAATCGTTTACTGTCCAGTCAATGTGCTGACGAGCCCATTGGAGCCTCTTTTTTCTATTTCTTTCATTAATTAAAGGTTTCTTTGGCCTGACAAATGAGACCAAACCAGCATCTCTTAACGCTCTACGTACAGTATTTACAGAAACTGACTTGCCCAAGTTCTGCTCTAACGACTGCTGTGCTTGTACAGCATTTTCGAGACCATCTACTGTTACAGCACGAACGAGATGCTGCTGTTCCCGCTTAGTGAGCGCTTTTGGCCTACCACCTTTGTCAATTCGAGCAGGCAAGCCTAACTCCAAACGAATTTTATGAACAGTAGAGGATGATACTTTGACTAACTTTGCAATTTTATGATAAGAAAAACCTTGACGAAGGTAAAACTCGATAGTGTTCTTGCGATCTTCTGTTAATGGTTGCATGTTGGGTAATTACTTGGTAGATGTCGAGATGTCGAAATGAGAATGTGCGAATGACAAAGAAAAAAAGGCAAAAAAATAATGCGCAGTGGTGAATTAGTAAGCAGCGAAAGTTCTGGAAGAATTGGAGGGTGCAGTGACTGCGTTTATCGCAATCGAAGAATTCCTCAAGCGTGGCCCCAAAACCGTTCGAATGTGCCTTTGAGTTTTGATTCTCCGTAGTACGAGTTAGGGTGTGCATAGGGTGACATTTTATACTTCATCAGAAAGCCAAGAGTTTGTACTCTTAGGAAATATGTATTAGATATGGTATCTTTTATGCGCAATAGGTCACAAAAGATTCAGAAAGGAAAAAATACGTTTTGTGCGAACGGTTTTGGTAGCCACTGTACATGAAAATGCTAGGGTACGACAGTTTTGACAAGTCTCAATTTTATCTTCAGTTAGTTACGAACCCTAAACAGAAGTGAAATGACAATCAAATACTTAGCTGTAACCAACATCTAATGTATTAACTATTAGCCAATGCAAAGTCTAGGCTTGTATCCAATACAGCGTGTTTAGCACCAGCATAAACTTCAAATCAGAACTTATGACACACATGCATGTGACGTTGATTATCTATGGGAAGACGTTGACATGGAATGGAACAAGTTTATTATCTATCTTTCTAAACAATATGTAGATACCATGCAACTAAGAACTGAAGCTGTTATTAAGGCAAAAGAAGAGCACACAGCTTCTTAATAGAAATGTCGTTTTTTTGCAAAAATCAGAACATGGAATTTCTCACATATCGCAAGCCTTTCCTCCTCAACTAGTATCATGTAAGTCATTTTAATAGCATTAATATAAGTACAACAGAAGGTACTTTTATGCTTGAACAGGGAAGAAGCTTCTGTGCATTAGTTTGCCTGGAACATGGAATTAAGCGAGAATTGAACTAAGGTTGCAGCACTTTTTTCACCTACTGTAAGTGGATAATTTGCGCTAGACACCAAAAATGTTAGTCTCAAGCTGGAGTCAGTACCTTTAGATTCGAGGGAGATGGACTGTCCACTCAGAACCTTGATCTTGGGCACATCTTGGGTGACCACTACTCTGTCGCAAACTGCAAATACCATGATTGTTAGAAAAAAAATATATACAGTAGGTCAAAAAAATGCTGCAAGGAATCCATTTTTCTTGGTTTTTGTAGCGCACATCCTGTTATAATGGCACAAACTGCCTCTGTTCCCATATAGTAAATTTCCTACATGTCGTGAAAAGTTTGAAAGAGTTTAAGCCCTATTGGATAAGTATTGAAGGAAGTAAGGAGCGCGCAATTTGAAAATTTGAAAAAATGAAAATTTTAACGGAATAAGCTTAATTATTAATATTTAGTTGGTCCTCCTTTTCTATTAATAATCTCTTGAGTTCTTTCCGAAATGTTATCTACATGCCTTTGGCAAAGTTATCTATTGAAGTCAATTCATATTTCCTCAACTCGTTCCCAAAGCACATCTGTGTTCTTTGCTCTACGTTCGTAATAATTGAGCTGCAACTTCAATGGATGCCGTACGTGCTCGATTGAATTTAAGTCCGGGCTCTAAGCTGGCCAATCGTTAATATAGCTCTCTTGGTTACTACATAACTAGGCCATTGTAAATTATGCCTTGTGCTTTGGGTCATTGTTGATTTATCCAAGAATAAAAAGGAACAAGAGAGGACGAGACTCGATAAAGAGATTGTTTTATTTAATAAGAAAATTGTACTCTATTTATACTTTTCATACACGGATAATATTTCATGTCATGGATTAACAATTAATGAGTATGATATAGCTGATGACAAATAGATAAGGGTTACGTGTTCTTCTATTGTTATATTTGTCATTGAATACTCGTATATGATTGACTGCGGCTGACTGTGATTTAGTTCCTGGATTTAATATAGTTTAACCGTGCAATTACGCAGCATCTTATCCTTAATGAAGATTATCCGAATTAACCTGTAGCTTGTCTATTGGATACATTTACATGTAGCTTATTAATACTGTTTTCATATCGAGTTATGAATGATGGATACATCATTGCCCCCTTCCAGGTTGGAACAACCGATGAACATCATGAATAACGAAGAGTACATGGATTATATCTAATATGATTGCTTAGGCTGTTCATATTAAAGACGTAAGTGTAGAGAAAAGAGAGAGCATGCTCTTCTGGTATATAATCGATAAAAACCCATAAAAACCTGTTTAGGAAAAAAAGTAATGGGAAAAGACCATATTCAGCTCGTTACTTTGTCTTGCTTCTTTTGTTAAGATTATTAGTCTTGGTTGGCAAATTAGTATGAGATGAGCGTTTACGTTTGCCAATGTTATTATTGACGTTACGTCTTGTCCAGTACTGTTCTATCATACTCATGTCATCAAAACTTGAGGCAGGTTCCCAGGTATCATATTCTGGAGGATAACCTTTCCATCTTACTAGGTATTTATAATTGCTAGTGTTATTTCCTTTATGTTGGATAATTGCCTGCACATCGTACTGTTGTTGGTCAGCGCGATTATTAACAACGTTGTCTGTAGAGATAAGTTTGATGTGCGAAGTAGGTACGTCGCGCGATAATAATGCACCTGTTTTATCCGTCAAAATGTAGCTACCATTTTTTGTGACTCCATGTACGACAAAGGGCCCCTCGTACCTTGGGTCAGTTTTACTATTTCTATTCACATTTTTTATCATAACTTCGCTATTAGTAGGAAATTGTTGATGTACAATGCGGTGTTTCTTTGTAAAATACTCGTTGTCAATTCTTTGAGTAGTCATAATACGGTTACGTATAGCAGGGATTACTATGTTGTTCATATTGTCTAGTTTATTTTCTAGTGCTTTAGCATATTGCTGATTAGAGTTAGGTATTGAGGATTGTGTATTAGAATAATCCTGGAATTCATTTGGTTGCCTATTATACATAAGCACAAATGGTCTGGAATGATGTAATCTAGAATATTTACAATTCATAGCATATTGAATACTAGGAAGGAAAAGATTCCACTCGTCCTTCTTGCCTTGTAATCTTTTAACAAGAGCTCGTTTGGCTATTCCAACAAACGATTCGTTAGTCGAATTACCCAATGGGTTATAAGGCAGTGAAAGTCTATGGTCAATACCACAGGTTTCCATTAATGAATTAAATATTTCATTAGTGAATTCTGTACCGTTATCTGAACTAAGTTTTTTGGGCCAACCAAAAGTGCAAAAGATATCTCTAAGTTCATTAGCTATGGATACTGCAGTTTTATCCATTAATGGTCTTAGAATTGTAAATCTTGTAAAAAGATCAACTAGAACTAAAATGAAATTGTGTCCTTCTGTTGATGTAACGTTCAGGGTACCAAGGTCAATACAGACGTGATCAAAAGGACCATCTGGTAGAATACTACGGGGAGGGTGATATCCGTGTTTGCCAATATTAAATTGTTGACATTCAGGACAATTGGATACGAGCTGTAATGCATCTTTTTTAATATTAATCCAGTGCAAATTATCATTGTAGATTGTCTTTACAATAGCATCAGCCCCAAAGTGTCCAAGTAGATGTGCCTTTAATAATAGGTTATGACGTTCTTCTTCTGGTGGTGTCATGTAGTCTACTAGTTGTACAGCTCTTTGTTTTATGTTTGTACTGTTTTCTGTAGTACGTTTGTTCTGTGACTTTGTAATTTTATTTTTTATGGAAAGTTGCTGAAGATTACTATTTCCCCCCAGTCTTTTTTCCGTATAGTCTGAAAAAAGACGAGAAAGTGAATCCGGCAACACATTTTCAATTCCTGGACGATGGATTACTCTGAATGTATAGTTGAAAATAGTTTCGAACCAATTCAGCATCATGGGATTAGGAATGTTTTGTGTGCCAAGATAAACCAAACTTTTATGATCAGTATACAGCGTGAAATGAGATCCATACAACCACTTGTGAAATCTTTCAAAAAGATAACAGATGGCTAACAGCTCTCGTTTAGTTGTCGAGTAGTTCATTTCTGACTTTGACAGTGCTCTTGCTGCGAATCCAATATAGCGAGTTTTATCGTCGATAATTTGATAAAGTACACCGCCAATTCCTGTGTTGCTAGCATCTGTAGCTAGCTGTAATTCATGACGCATGTCAGGTATAGACAAAACAGGAGCATTAGATAAGGCTGTCTGTATATTTCGAAAAGCCTGTAGATATTTGTCAGTCCAAATGTGTTCCAATGAACCTTCATTACGTAGTTTATCTAACGGTGCGGTCATGGTAGAGAAATTTGGGAGATGACTTCGAAAATAATTAGCGAGACCTAGAAAGCGTTGTATATCTTTTCCAGTCTTTGGTATTGGCCACGCTAAAGCGTTTGCAACCTTTCTGCTATCCAGTGAGAGACTATTGTGGCTAATAGTGAAGCCCAGGGTGTTTACAGAAGTTTGCATAAAATGACATTTATCAACGTTAAGAATGAATTTAGCTGATGTAAGTCGTTCGATGACCGTAGTTACGCATTTGATATGTTCCTCAATATCGGGTCCAGTACCGATAGTTAAATCATCAATGAAACATGTTACGTATGGCAAGTCATGTAAGAGAGTAGTTAGCACACGTTGGAAGTGATTTGGTATGGGGGTCAAACCGAATGGTGCTCTACAGAATTGATATTGTTGACCGTTAAATGTGAAAGCTGTGAGTGCTCTATGCTCTTCAGCTAGAGGTAGACGATGAAAAGCTTGCTTGAGGTCAAGTACTGTGAATAGCGTAGCAGCACTCATTTTTTGATGCAACTCAGCTATCAATGGTAATTGAAAGCGGTCGGTACGATCTTTAATGAGTATTGCATTGATATGTCTGGGGTCTATACATACCCGTATATCGTCACTATAATTACCATTAGCGTCCTTCTTACGTACAGTCAACAAAGGAGAGTTAAATGCAGTATTAGGAGGGGCTATTTCAATCACGCCATCTGCTAACCATTTATCAACCTGTTCTTGTACTTTAGGCTGGATTGACAGTGCAATAGGATACTGTCGTCTATAAGTCGTTTTACCTGGCTCAGTTTCCAAGCGAACTATCGCTTCAGGTAGAGGACATGCAGATGTGCTAGGGATCTTAGCATTAGCGCTCAAATATGGCTGTAATGCGTCCATAAGTTGTTCACGCTGTTGGTGAGTGCCAGCGGGTGACTTGTTAGGTTTGATAGGTGAAGGGTCTATTGGATCAGGTATTGTAGAGATATTAGGACTATCCCACGTAACAGCTAAACCTGTCAAGTTAATGTTTAACTTAGGCATAAGATCTGTACCAATACAAATAGGTATATCTTTATCAAACTTAAAAATTTCAAATTTATGCAAGACATTGATTCCATTATAAAATACTTTTATTTGATCTGTAATAGCAGTTCTAGGTACCAAGGTATTCAAACTAGCTAATTGTAATTTTCCTGAAACAGGAAAAGTTCTAACGTTTATAATTTTTGCTAGGTCAGGAGAGATCGTAGAAGCATTACACCCAGTATCAACCAAAGCCCAAGTACGGACATTTTCTATAGTGATGGGTACAAAAAAGGAATCAGTACGTTTGTTATTAAAACTGTGAAGTTTTGTATTAAACGGTTGCAACTTACATAGTGATGAGTAGTAGTGGATGTCCTTGACGGCTTCATCGTCAAGATCCTGTTCTTCATCGTGGTCTTGTTGGTTGGCAGGGTTGTACTTAGAAGCTTTTGTACCCATTGGTACATCTTCACTGCCAGTCAACTGAAGTGAGCGGAATGCTCGGGTTATGGTAGGTGCAGTAGAGGAGGAGGAGGCAGAACCAGCGGAAAGAGGTTGATTCCTTTTAGGGCAAACATTTAAATGCTCCCTAGTAAAAGGAGCGTTGCACTTAAAGCAACGCTTACTAAACGTCTCTTTGTTCATGCTGCCAGTTATACCCAGTTCCTGAGCCTTCTTACAACGATCAGTTGTGTGGTTGCACTTTCCATGGATAACAAAAGTCCTTCCATCCGTACGGTGGTTTCTTTTATGAATACCACTGGGAGGGTTCAACCCGTTGACTTGAGAGGGTTGGTTATTGAACTTTCTGGTTGACGTATTGGGCAAGATCTGTTGTTTCGTATGAAACTTTCTTGCGATACTTGAAAGGAGGTTGATATCATTTTTTGCCTCCTGGTCCAGACTGACGATGGCCATATTGACATGATTTTGGAGGCTGCCAGGAAGGGAGTTCACGAACAAGATAGCCAAAAAATCATCAGCTACGGGTGTGGCTTCACGCTTGAGCTTCAAGAAGCGGTCGGTGTATTTTTCCACAGATTCATCAGGTTGCATGCTGATGGTTAACAGCTCTCTTGAGGCGTGAGCTTGAGCCTCAGTGGATTCGATGCCGTATTTCAAGGTTAATTGCTCCTTGAATGTGGCCCAAGATAAGTTCTTCTTTACCCGTAATTCATCATACCATGAACGCTGGGGATGGGTAAGTGAGAAAGGGATGAGGCGCTGCCAATGCACCTGTACATCCAAACGATACGCAAAGAGGATGTCCTCAAAACGTCGGATACACTCAGCAATGTCTTTATAGACAGGCAAGGCCGAGTTCTCCACATTACCAGTATATTGAAACAAAGGTAAGTTTTGAGGGACTACCGTGGGTTGACTGTTAGAACCGTTAATGGCAGAGCCATTGGTCTGTATAGCCAAGTTATTAGCCAGTTTTGCTTGCAGGTCCAACAAGGAGGCCAAGATGGTGGACTTGGTGGTGTATTCACGAGTATGATATTTGGTACTTATAATGTAAAAACAGTAAGAAGTCAATAGCTAACAACTACTATTTATTAAGTAAGAAAAAGGAGAGGAACTAATAATTTAGAATGAACCCTGGATTATATCGTCTGACTATTAATTGTATAGTCTGACGTAGGCTGGACTGAGATCAATAATAAAATAATAAATAAAGACATCATTAATGACCAAACACGACATCATCCCCTACCAGTTGGTATCAACGTTTGGAAGTTGAATAGGAAGTGTTTGAACAGTTATAAATTTTTGTGTGACCTAATTTCTCTTTATGCGCTTGCTGTGCCTAAGATTACTATTTGCAGTCACAGCATTTTTTACAGAGCTTTCATGATGATCTGTTTTTCGATCAAAGCCTTCTTGACTTTGTTGTAGTCTTCGTTTGGGATATCTGGATAAAGCATTGCCATTATGTTTGGGTTGAGCTTTCTTTTTTTCTTTTGTATTATGAGATTGTCTATTGTGCGACATAGTTCCAGACTTTGACTGTTCATTCATAATTGTCGTAGTCAATAATTTACTAGGGGCGTAGTCTGAGGGCAATTTTTGCTTTTTATTCTTTTCAGCCTCATTATTTTTCTTTTTTACTACTTCACCATTTTGATTTATGGATTTACCCAGCTTGCGCCAATAAATGTTAATTGACTCGGGATCAGTGAATGCCTCAGCAGTTAACCAGCTGTCATCGTCTTTGCTATAGTTTTTCCAGCGTACGAGGTATTCTCTATTTCCAGGTTCGCCTCTATGATTGATGATTGCCTCAATTTCGTACAATTCATCTTTTGGAATGATTTCATCCTGTGAAATAAGCTTTAATTCTTCTGGAGAATAATTTCGAGACATGAGCGTTTCGTCAACATCACGAAGTATATAAGCACCACCTTGTACTTGGCGTACAACACGATATGGACCTTTGTAAACCGGGGAGAGGCTATTGTACTGCTCTCTGTCACGCACCATTACGTAACTTCCTTCCGGGAATGTGGACTGACGATTTTTGCTGTCAGCTTTTTCCTTTTGCCTTTTGGTGTAAAGGTCGGTCCTATCCTGTATAGCAGGGAAGACAACTTGCGACATATAGTCGATTCTTTTCAGCAACTCATCGTGCGGCATGTACTCCTTCTTTTTTAATTCACCAGCATCATCCCTGTATTCAATGAAGTCATTTATGTTGCGAGCAAACATCAATGAAAAAGGTGTGGTCTGCAAGCGTGTGGAGATCTTATTGTTGATCATGAGCTGCACAGATGGAATGTAATGATGCCAATCTTCGGTGGCACCTTCAAGGAACTTTGCTAATATCTTTTTAGCAGATTGAACGTAACGTTCAGCAGCTCCATTTGCTGAGGGATGGTAAGGAGTAGTGTATCTTTTGTCGATACCCATTGCATTGAACAGATTCTCTAAAATTTCATTTTTGAATTCAGAGCCGTTATCGCTACATACAAAGTGTCTAGGATAGCCAAGTAAGGAAAATGTATCAACCATGGCACCTGCGACGGTTTTTGCCTTTTTGTCTACTAGGGGTTTCAATACGCAGAATCTGGTGCAAATGTCGACTAGAATCAACACGTATGTATACATGTTGCTACTGGATTGAAAAGGCCCAATTAAATCAAAAGCATAGGCATCCCCAGGAACATAAGCGTAGACAGGTCGATGAGGATTATAACCCTTTTTAGCAATATTGTACTTTTGACAGGTATTGCACTTGCTTACATAGTTTACTGCATCGGCTAATAAATTTGGCCAATGTAGGTTTTGGTTGTGGATTGATTTTACAATATGATCAGCTCCAAAATGTCCGAATTTATGGACTCCATCAAGAATCTCTTGTCGATCCTCATATGGTGGAGTGATATAATCCTTGTCACTGAATTTGGTAGGACTTTGGACATAGAACACTTTTCGGTTCTCTTTTTTCATTTTTAATTCATGTTCCTTTTTTAGATTTGGTTTGTAAGCAAGATTTTGGTGTTTTACTGTGCTGCTATTAGAATCACTCCCTGCCAGTTCTTTTTCAGGAGGAAAAAGACGTGAAAGAGCATCAGGTAAAACATTTTGTACACCGGGTATATGGGCGATGTCAAAATCATAGGACAATAATGTGTCCATCCAACCCACCATCATGGGGTTGAGTTCATCGGACGTGAACAAGTATGTGAGTGCTCGATGATCAGAATATAAGGTAAAGTGATGACCATATAAAAATTTGTGAAACTTTTTCAAAGCAAACACAATAGCGAGGAGTTCACGTCGAGTGACAGAATAATTTCGTTCAGATTGGGATAAAGAGCGTGCCATGAAGCCGAGGTATTTGATGGTGGTAACAGTGAGTCCATCCGACTGTTTTTCGTCAAATTTCTGGAACAGAACTGCACCAACACCAGTGTTAGATGCATCAGTGGCAACGTAAAGAGACTTGGTAGGATCGTATGGACTCAAAACAACGTTGGAACATAATATGTCTTTGATGCTTTGAAAGTGAACTTGCAGTTCGCGTGTCCAATTGATATCATCTATGAACGCAACATTTCGTAACGCATCTAGAGGAGCGGTGAGTGTGGCAGCACAAGGGATGTGTGCACGAAAGTAATTGACAGTGCCCAGCCATTGCATCATTTCTCTGCCGGTCTTGGGACGGGGCCAGTCAGCAATATTGGTCAATTTACGTGGATCCAAGCTTTTCCCTTTTTCAGAAATGCAGAAACCCAACAGATGAACACTTCTTTTGCCAAAGTGACATTTCTGAGGATTGAGGATCATGTTATGTTGAGTGAGTCTATCAATGACTGCACTGACAGCTTGATAATGCTTCTCCATGGAATCACCTGTAGTGCCAATCACAATATCATCCACGTATACATGAACATTGGATAGATCACTGAGGATGAGGTTCATGATGCGCATGAAATGGCTAGAGACATGTTTTAATCCAAATGGTGCTGAACGAAACATGTATTGTTTGTTTCTGTGAGTAAAAGTGGTTTTGACCTGATCTGATTTACGAATGGGTAATCGATGGAATGCACTTTTGAGATCGAGTGAGGTGAAAATTGTAGAACCCGCAAGATCATGAAAAATGTCGTCAATCAACGGCAATGGATAGTTATCAGATTCCAATAGAGCATTGATTTTACGAGGATCAATACATGGTCTGTAATCAGTGGGATTACCATTCGCATCCTTTTTTGGAGCAAATGTGATTGGACTGTTCCATGGTGAGGGTGGTGCACGTACAATGACACCGTTCTCGAGCCATGTTTTTACAGCCTCATCAAAGATTGGCATCATCTTATTTGCAATAGGATACTGCCGGACATGTGCATGTTTTCCATGAGAGGTGTCTAGCTTCACTACTGCTTCTGGTAGATTACATAAGGAATGAACATCAATCTGCTGATTTTTATCAATGTGAGATTGCAGTGCTTTTAGTAAAGCTTCATGTTCATCTGGTGTGCCAGCATTGGAAACATTTGGAATGTATTCTGAGTCTTCAATAGAATCATCAAATTTGACTTTGTTATCATCCCAATTAGTGGCAACACCAACAAGGTGAATTCCTAAACTTGGTAAAATATCCCTTCCGAAAATAGCGTCTACTTTATCATGCATATTTAACACCTCAAATTCATGAGCTACAGTTTGCCCTTTGTATCCGACAATTAATTTATCGGTCACACCCAATCGTTTAACAGTTTTTTCTTTATCTGCTAACAGTAATGAACCATGAACTGGAATAATACGCAGTTTCAATTTATTAACAACATTTTTGCTTATGAAAGAAACATCTGCGCCTGTGTCGACGAGAGCTATTAATCTATGATTGTTCAATAAGAAAGGAGTGTGTAATGAGTAAGGGCTTTGAAGCATAGTAGGATGTGTCTCCTCTTTTGTTTTTAAACTATAGCAACGAATATTACCTTGCTTGTGCTTCTTTTTCTCCCGAATTTGTTTTAACGCTTTTTGAAACGGACTGATGATTTCATCATCATTTAAGAGGTCATTCATAACCTCATCCGCAGGATGTGTTTGCATGATCTCTGGTTCAGTAGCGGTCTGCTTCTCAACCTTCTCAATATTATGAACCGTTATACGTGAATCATTTGCATTATGAATTTTCTCTTCAAATGATCTACGCCTTTGGGAAAAATTACCAGTGTAGTTTTTGGGTGCATCTTTGCGTGCTCTAAAACCCGTATCTTTATTCAAGTAATGGTCACGACGTTTTTCCATTTCTCGACATTTGTCGAGGTGACCTGGGGTATATTTCTCCCCACAATAGCGACATTTAGGCGTGCTGTGTGCCGGCCTTTTATGGAAATTCCTTTCCCTATTCTTGTTTTCGGGAAAGTACCTCTGCTCGTCGCCATGAAACTTTCTTTTCGTTTCTATTTGCCTTGGTGCCTTCTTGTCGGCAGGCTTGAACTGAGATCGTTCCTGATTTTTCAAACCAGGGAAGATCTTCTTGCATTCTTCTATGAAATGCATCTTGTTGTTTTCTATGATTGTTTGGATTTTCGACAACGTATCATCTTCCAAGATGAAATCAGCATTCTTCTTGGCGCGTATTTCAGCCAGTCTTCTTTCCAAACAATCCTTGACAGGTGGAAGCAATGTGCCCAGGAAGTGCATCACTGCCAGCGGACTGTCCGCAAACTTGGCTTTGGTCAAAAGATCTATGTATCTGTCCACATACATGTTCAAGTACTCGCCGTTGGGCTGCTTGATTCTCATCAGCTTTTGACGATACTGCAAGTAGGTGAAGGACTCACCAAACTTGCCTATGAGAGCGGTCTTGGCACCTTCCCAATTATTGTTCTTAAAATCAGCGACAGTCAGCTTATGTTGGAGCCAATTGATGCTCCTATCATCCTGGCCATTTTCAATGGACAACTGGAGATATCCTAGCCAGTTCTTGTCAATGTTGACACCATAATGTTTCACGATGGCCTCAAACTTGCCTATGAGAGCGGTCTTGGCACCTTCCCAATTGCTGTTCTTAAAATCAGCGACAGTCAGCTTATGTTGGAGCCAATTGATGCTCCTATCATCCTGGCCATTTTCAATGGACAACTGGAGATATCCTAGCCAGTTCTTGTCAATGTTGACACCATAATGTTTCACGATGGCCTCAAACTTGCCTATGAGAGCGGTCTTGGCACCTTCCCAATTGCTGTTCTTAAAATCAGCGACAGTCAGCTTATGTTGGAGCCAATTGATGCTCCTATCATCCTGGCCATTTTCAATGGACAACTGGAGATATCCTAGCCAGTTCTTGTCAATGTTGACACCATAATGTTTCACGATGGCCTCAAACTTCCTGATGAAGTCCTTTACTGTCTTAAAGGCATTGTCATTCTTCACATCATCAGGACTGACCTTGCTGGAAGAGTAATACTTAGGATTGTAAGCAGCACTGACCAACAGGCGAAAGGGAGGTATGACCTTGATGGGGACAGTAGGCTCAGACTCACGAGTATTGTTGGTATTGTTCCCAACCTCATTTATCTTTTGGCTAATTTCATTAGCGCTAACCTCAAGCTTGGTAATATGCTCCTCGTAATAATCCAAATCTTCCCTATACTCGCGTATTTGGATCTTAAGAGCCTTTCTTTTTGACTCATCTTCTTCAAGATCACGCTTCTCAACTAACTTGTCGAGCAAGTCAGCTGTCTCATCGTACTTACGATTAAAGCGTTTTAACTTCTCAGGGATGCTGCTCTTACTTTTCGAAACAGACTTAGAAGAACGCGAGGCGTTCTTTTTCTCACCACTAATGGCGTGGCGAGCGTTGTTCAGAGGTGCATCCTCCATCACAACGTCATCTTCAGCAGTGGACAGACTAATTGCGTCACCACGTACTAAGGACGATTCGTCCTTCTTTATGGAAAGAGAGTTAAGTCTCTCTCCTATAGCACCACTGACTGAGTCAGCAGGAGAAGGCGAACGAGAACGGGAACCAGTGACCATTTCCACGTAGGAAGGCGACCCAGGACGGTCAGAAAAGTTGTCCAGGCCAGGGGCCACAGGGGAAGCAGGACAAGAGGAAGCAACCTCAGAAACAACAGAGGACAAAGAGGAAACAGAAGAGATGGAAGCACGAGATGTGCGAGTGGGGCGGTTGTTGCGGGTGATGACGGCCATGTTATAAAGGTAATAGCAGTTGGAGTGGCTTATTGAAAAAAATATGATATTTGGTACTTATAATGTAAAAACAGTAAGAAGTCAATAGCTAACAACTACTATTTATTAAGTAAGAAAAAGGAGAGGAACTAATAATTTAGAATGAACCCTGGATTATATCGTCTGACTATTAATTGTATAGTCTGACGTAGGCTGGACTGAGATCAATAATAAAATAATAAATAAAGACATCATTAATGACCAAACACGACAACGAGAAAGGTTAGCCAGTTGCTTTCCCGTAAGCTCTTGACTAGTAATAGCCGCAGCAACTTGCTCAACCTGTTTCGTCAAAGTCTGAATGGTAGCCGTTAAATTACGACCACCTAAGACCTGAGAAGGTGGTGCTGCGCCACTGATCTTGACACCAGCAAGTGGGGAAATGGGTGCCCCGGCTTCTACTTCTTCCATCTCTATGTCTTCTGTATTAGAAATGGGCGAACCATGACTAGAGAGTTCCACCCCATTAACCATGGTAGATTTTTCAAGTCGAGGACCAATGAAAGCAGGATCACTTTCAGAAAAAAGAATTTCTTCGTTGGAAGCCAAAAGGTTAGAGTTGATAGACATGTTTGAGAATAGTGTAGTAGTAATAGAGTAAAGAGAATTCGTCAAAAAAAATGATTTATCCAAGAATAAAAAGGAACAAGAGAGGACGAGACTCGATAAAGAGATTGTTTTATTTAATAAGAAAATTGTACTCTATTTATACTTTTCATACACGGATAATATTTCATGTCATGGATTAATAATTAATGAGTATGATATAGCTGATGACAAATAGATAAGGGTTACGTGTTCTTCTATTGTGTTTTGCCAAATATGAAATAGAAGACAAAAACTACAAAAAGACGATAGTTGTGAAACTAAAGATTATATATGACTTTATTAATAAAAAATATTGAGAGTATTTATACTTTTTGAATGTCTGGGTCTTTACCGCTATTTCAATTGATCGGTTAAAAGAATGATATGGAATATAAGGAAGGATAGTGGATAATCAATAGCCGCTGTCTACTTGACGAATCAAGGGACAATGAAGTAATTAAACTATTGATCTAACGATAATTATAGAATAGGATTGAACTGCCGTTGTTGTAATCAGGTTCCGATATAGTCTTTTAGAACGCTGGTAGGACAACAGGGCAAGATTGGCTATTGCAGAATTCTCACGTTTATTAATAGAGATCTGGTTAGACTATAATTCTGTAGTATCCAAGTTTATCCATGAATGTTCACTTTATTAGTTGTGTGGATACAACATATTGTTATATTTGTCATTGAATACTCGTATATGATTGACTGCGGCTGACTGTGATTTAGTTCCTGGATTTAATATAGTTTAACCGTGCAATTACGCAGCATCTTATCCTTAATGAAGATTATCCGAATTAACCTGTAGCTTGTCTATTGGATAAATTTACATGTAGCTTATTAATACTGTTTTCATATCGAGTTATGAATGATGGATACATCAATTGTCATGCTAAAAGTAAATGTTGGACCAGTCGAAATTGTAGTACTTCATACTATCACGAAGCGTAGTGTTCAAAATATGCTGGTAAACACCCGAGTACAACTTTCCATCGTGAATTTAGCAAGCATATCCTGGTCCTTCAGAGGTTATACAACACCAGGACATCAATTTGCTAGCTTCATGGTGGATTACAAAATCCAGGTCATGATGTTGAAGAAGGTCACTTGGCCTTTTCCGATAGTGATCATCACCATTAAAGTCCTATACGTTGATCTTGGTTTCATTAAAATAAACGATTTGTTGTCAGTCAACCATTGCCCAATCCTGATGCTCCTTGTTCCATTCTAACTGATGGTACGTATGCACTTTTGTCTGAAATGGCTCCTTTTTTTCTATCAGAAAATGGAACTCCATTGATTTCAGTACGCTAATTTCTGACTGGTATGAGATATCATAGCCAAATCCAAACAGCTCCCGGTATACCTCTTTGGAAGCCTTTAGAACCCCTTCCATGACTTTTCTTTTGATTAACCGCTTCGTCACTTTGGAGACTACTGTGGGTCCACCACCTGTGCTTGTTTAGGAAAGGGGGGTTTTAGGTAAAAGCAGTATAACAACAAAGATAAAGAAATACTGTTAGAACTTGGTATCTCTTTATTAAGTTTAGATAACTAAGATTGAATATATGATAAAAAAATAATTCTACATGTAAAAAGTGAGAGTATTTATAGATATGATACGGATAAAGAATTAGGACAGATTTATGATCAATTCGACAGAATAGATGATTACTATTTTCAATTATTAGTTTAGCCTGTTCCTAGCTTGTATTGTCAATTATGCTATTGGGATGGTTTCAGATAACTCTGGATGTAGGACTATTTAGAAGACGGTACGGATGAATATAAAATCCTCTAGTTCCGTGATTGGATATTACGGCTAATAATAATATCTCAGTTAGGATAAAGGTTTACATGACTTAATGATGATCCGGTAAGTAATTGTCATTCCTTATTCAACATGCTCATATCATCAATAAACTATATTACAACCACGCCATACATTTGACTGTGTGAAGTTAATATGAATAAAGCTTAATATAAAAATCTAATCAAGGTCTTTTATTGATCTGTGTTGGGAATAATGTTATAAATGATTTCCAGTTATGTCAACATACTATTCAGGATCATATCCGATTCCTTTTCCTAAAATAAAGTGACTATAATCTTAT